>NC_088130.1:3090591-3292866 GCF_036370855.1 Dromaius novaehollandiae
CTATTCCTTACAGCTGTCTTCTGTTATCTGTTTGCATCAGTGATGGAGATAAGTATTTAGTGTTTGCACATGCAGATCCAATAGCATGGAAAAAGAATGGCCAGCTTGTTTTTTTGCCTCTCCCTTGAATGTTTGCAGAATTGTTTGTGAAGTTCTAATTACAAAGCAAGTCCTAGCTAAATACAAATCTATTAATAGGGATGATTCCATGCTTAGCAAACAGGGATTGGGTCTTGGATGTACTTTCATAGAGACAGCATGAGTTTGGACAAATTGGTAAATATGTGAGTCACTTCCCACTTGTAAAGTGAAGATAGTTTTGAGGATTAGCTGCTTATAATTGTGAGGTGCTCAAACACAGTGGTAAGAGGATGAGGGTTTTCTGGACCCCAGGACAGGATTTACCTGTAAAAACCTCTGTTACTGATGGGGGGAGAGAGGGAAGGAATGAGGCAAGCAGCACACAGACCACCAGCTCTGTAATGAATGTTTGAGAAGCAGTAGTTACTTACAATGTTCTTTTTAAAGTTACACTAGAACAGCACTTTTTAGTGACTTTTTATTTCAATGATAATGAAAAGTGTATGAGTGGACAGTTATACCCTGACTTTGTTCATGTACATTATATGAGATGATCTAACAGATCTTTGAGGAATGAATTTCAAGACAGACTATATGGAATCAGGACTGAGTCCTCTGGTATTAACTTCAGTTGTTCATATAACCTTTGCTTAGGTTTACCCCTTCATAAAGCTAGTACACAATCTTTTCTAGCTCTGTTGGGTTAAAGTTAGTGAAGCAGTTGGGTATAAGATTCAAATGCTTGACTGCTCTCAGTAGTAGACTGAGCAAAGAGGTGAAAATGAACACATAGTGTCAATGAAACTTACAGTTGGCTTTCCTTCCTAGGTGTATCACCACGAAATAGTCTGGAGGTTTTAACACCAGAAGTTCCTGGAGATAGGGACCGTGGGAACTGCATTACATCACTACAGCTCCATCCAAAAGGGTGGGCTACCCTTCTTCGGTGCTCAAGTAATACAGATGACCAGGAGGTAAAGCAAAGAAGTGTTTGATGCTTCTTATTAAAAATACTTTTTAAAAATCATAGAACTACATCACAAATTCCTTATTTTCAGGTAAATGTGGAGTTTGCATCTATGGATCAGTCAGCTGAGTTCCTAATGCACTGCAACTAGAAACAATTTTTAGATTTGAGATTATAAAGCTCTACTTTTTAATGGCCTCTTTATAAGAAGCTTTGTGTCCTGCACTAGGATCATAGAATAATCACAGATCACAGAATCACAGAATAGTTGAGGTTGGAAAGGATCTCTGGAGGTCATCTAGTCCAACCCCCCTGCTCAAAGCAGAAGTCAACTAGAGCAGGATGCCCAGGACCTTCTCCAGTTGAGTTTTGAATATCTCCAAGGATGGAGACTCCACAACCTCTCTGGGCAACCTGGTCCAGTGCTCAGTCACCCTTGCAGTAAAGAAGCTTTTTCTTATATTTAAGTGGAATTTTTTGTATTTCAATTTGTGCCCATTGCCTCTTGTCCATTCACTGGATACCACTGATAAGAATCTGGCTCCATCTTCTTTACACTCTCCCATCAGGTATTTATACACCTTGATAAGATCCCCCCTGAACCTTCCCTTCTCCAGGCTGAACAGTCCCAGCTCTCTCAGCCTCTCCTCGTATGGGAGATGCTCCAGTCCCTTCATCATCTTAGTAGCCCTCCGCTGGACTTGCTCCAGTAGTTCCATATCTCTCCTCTACTGGGGAGCCCAGAACTGGACACAGCACTCCAGATGTGGCCTCACCAGGGCTGAGTAGAGGGGGAGGATCACCTCCCTCCACCTGCTGGCAATGCTCTGCCTAATGCAACCCAGGATACCATTGGCTTCTTTGCCACAAGGGCACATTGCTGGCTCATGGTCAACTTGTTGTCCACCAGGACTCCCAGGTCCTTCTCTGCAAAGCTGCTTTCCAGCAGGTCAGCCCCCAGCCTGGACTGGTGCATGGGGTTATTCCTCCCCAGGTGAAGGACCCTGCATTTCCCTTTGTTGAACTTCACGAGGTTCCTCTCTGCCCATCTCTCCAGCCTGTCCAGGTCCCTCTGAATGGCAGCACAGCCCTCTGGTGTCTCAGCCACTCCTCCCAGTCTTGTATCATCAGCAAACTTGCTGAGGGTACACTCTGTCCCATCCTCTAGGTCATTAATGAATATATTGAACAATATTGGACCCAGTATTGACCACTGGGGGACACCACTAGTGACTGGCTTCCAGCTGGACTTTGTGCCACTGATCGCATCCCTCTAAGCCCAGCAGTTCAGCCAGTTTTCAATCCACCTCACTGTCCGTTTATCTAGTCCATACTTAATCAATTTGTCAATGAGGATGTTATGGGAGACAGTGTCAAAAGCCTCACTGAAGTCAAGGTAAACAACAGCCACTGCTCTCCCCTCATCCACCAAGCCAGTCATCTCATCATAGAAGGTGATCAGGTTGGTCAGACATGATTTCCCCTTCATAAATCCATGCTGACTACTCCCAGTCACCTTCCTGTCCCTCATATTTCTGGAAATGGTATCCAGGATTATTTGCTCCATCACCTTCTCAGGGATCGAGGTGAGGCTGATTCGCCTGTGTTTCCCTGAATCCTTCTTCTTGCCCTTCTTGAAGATAGGGGTGACATTTGCTTTCTTCAAGTCCTCAGGAACCTCTCCCAATCACCATGACCTTTCAATGTTTATAGAGAGGCCTTGCAATGACATTGGCCAGCTCCCTCAGCACTTGTGGGTGCATCCCATCAGGTCCCATGGACTTGTGTATGTCCAGTTTGTTTAGATATTCCCTAACCTGATCCTCCTCCACCAAGGGTAAGGCTTCATTGCTCCAGACTTTCCCATTGGTCTCAGAGACCTGGGATTCCTGAAGGCTGGTCTTACCAGTAAAGACTGAGGCGAAGAAGGCATTCAGTAACCATGCCTTTTTTCGTGTCCTTTGTCACCAGGGCCCCATTCCCATTCAGCAGAGGGCCTTCATTTTCCTTAGTCTTCCTTTTGCTACTGATATACCTATAGAAGCCAAAGGTAAGTCTTTCTTGCCCTGGACTTTCCCACTGGTTTCAGGGACCTGGAATTCCTGAAGGCTGGTCTTACTGGTAAAGACCAATGCGTAGAAGGCATTCAGTACCTTGGCCTTCTCCGTGACTTTTGGGACCAGGTCCCCATTCCCATTCAGCAGTGGGCCCACATTTTCCCTAGTCTTCCTTTTGCTGCTTAAGCACTTATAGAAGCCTTTCTTGTTGCCCTTCACATCCCTCACCAGATTCAACTCCAGGTGGGCTTTAGCTTTCCTAACCCCATCCCTGCATGCTTGGACAGTGTCTCTATATTCCTCGAGTCACTTGTCCCTTCTTCCACCTCTTGTATGCTTCCTTTTTATGTTTGAGTTTAGTCAGGAGCACCTTGTTCATCCATGCAGGCCTCCTGCTGCCTTTGCTTGATTTCCTGCTTGCTGGGATGGACCATTCTTGAGCTTGGAGGAGGTGATCCTTGAATATCAACCAGCTCTCCTAGACCCCTCTTCCCTTCAGGACAGTCTCCCATGGGATTCTTCCAAGCAGTTCCCTGAAGAGGCCAAAGTCTGCTCTTCTGCAATCCAGGGTTATGATCCTTTTTGCCCTGCTCCCTGCTCTCAGGATCCTAAACTCCACCATCTCATGGTCACTGAAGCCCAGGCCTTCCCCCATCAGTCCTTCCTTGTTTATACCTATGAGGTCTAGCAGAGCAGTTTCCCTTATCGGCTCCTCGATCATCTGTGTTAGGATGTTGTCATCGATGCACTCCAGAAGCCTCCTGGATTGCTTGTGCCCTGCTGTTTTGTCCCTCCAGCAGATATCGGGGTAGTTCCAGTCCCCCATGAGGACCAAGGGCCTGTGAATGCGAGGCTTCTTCCAGTTGTCTGAAGAAGGCTTCATCTACTATTTCTTCCTGATCAGGTGGTCTGTAGCAGACACTCACCACAATGTCGCCCATGTTGGTCTGCCCTCTAATCCTGACCCATAAACTCTCAGTTGGCTCATCACCCATCCTAAGGCAGAGCTTCACACATTCCAGCTGCTCTCTCAGATAAAGGGCAACTCTCC
Source organism: Dromaius novaehollandiae (assembly GCF_036370855.1). Classification (NCBI taxonomy): domain Eukaryota; kingdom Metazoa; phylum Chordata; class Aves; order Casuariiformes; family Dromaiidae; genus Dromaius; species Dromaius novaehollandiae. Next base: position 3,094,748 of record NC_088130.1, read on the forward strand.
CTCCTCACCTTCCTGGCCTGTCCTGCCTAAAGAGCCTGTATCCATCCATGGCAGTATTCCAGTCATGTGAGCTATCCCACCGCTTCTCTGTGATCCCAATGAGAACATATCTCTGTAACTGCACACATGCCTCTAATTCCTCTTGTTTGTTCCCCATGCTGTGTGCATTAGTGTACAGGCACTTCAGAGAGGCGCCCAGTTGTGCTGATTTCCCAGAAAGGGTTTGAGAGCTTTTCTTATTTATGTGGATACGCTTGGGGTGGGTCTCCTTCAGCCCTGTTTTGTTGATTACAAGGTCCCTGCTGTTTACATGACCCCACGTACTTTGCTTGCCAGCCTGGTCCACCCCTTCCTCCCATGACTGTTGATCATCCTCTCCCTCCCCCATTGTCCCTAGTTTAAATCTCTTCTCAATAGGTTGGTCAGCCTGTTGTCCCCACTTGTTTGCCCCACTTAGTCATGTGGATCCCATCTCTTCCAAGCAATCCTCGATCGTCAAAGAGGGTCCCATTGTCATAAAAAGCAAAACCCTGTTGTTGACAGCAGCTGCACAACCAATTGTTGACCCACAGGAGCCATCCACTCCTCCTCATGCCCTCCCCTCTCACCTGCAGGAACGAGGAAAAGACCACCTGAGCCCCCATGCCCTTGATCATCACCCCCAGAACCATGTAGTCATGCTTGACACTTTCCAGGTCTCCCCTGGCAGTATCATTGCTGCTCACATGGAAGAGCAGCAGGGGGTAATAGTTCAAGGGCCGGACAAGCCTTGGCAGTCTTTCCACAACATCCTGGATTCAAGCCCCTGGCAAGCAGCAAACCTCTCTAGACAGCGGGTCAGGCTGGCAGATGGGTGCCTCCGACCCCGCAGCAGGGAGTCTCCCACTGCTATCGTTCACCACTTTCTCCTGGTGCTCCTGTGTGGCTCAGGTTTAGCCGGCTCAGATGCTTCATTGGACGAAGGTCCCAGCCTCTCATCAGCTATGAGGGTACTGACTCTGTTCTGTAATTGCAAATCTTGAGGTGGAGCCTTCCTCCTGGTGCCAGAAGTCACAAGCTTCCAGTCTTTGTGATCCTGGGAGTCTCCACTGCCCCCCGACTCCGACAGACCCAGACTTTGCTTGCCCCTCCTTCAGCATGGTTGGGGGTTTGGGCTCTCGAAGCTGCAGGGTCTCAGAGAAGATCCAGTCAATCTCTTTCTCGTAATCTCTGATGCTGCGCAGTCTGCTGACCTCCTGCAGCGCCTTAAATCGATGACACAGATCCTCAAGGACCACACATTTCCTGCAGGCTAGAAGACCATCTCCTGCTGCCCCAGCCTCGGCAAGAGCCCCCAGGCACTCCCTGCAGCTCGAGACTTGCAGAGCTGCATCCTTCTTCTGGAGCTCCATCTGGGTCAAAGCCTCTGACATTGCAGGGATAGTTGCTCTAATGGCTACTGGAGACCGTGCCCTGTGGTGCATCACCACCATTGCTGAGGATGTGTATCCTGTTCTGAGCAGAGCTGCTGGTCCCCTTCTGTGTGCCCTTCTGCGCAAACTTCTGCATCTGTTGGCTACATCTGTTAGCTGCACTCTGCAGCACAGATTTAATTTAGGTTGGAAGGGACCTCTGGAAGTCTCTGGTCCAACCTCTTGCTCAAAGCAGGGCCAACTTAGAGCAGGTTGCTCAGGGCCTTGTCCAGTCAACTTCTGAAAAACTCCAAGAATGGAGATTCCCACAACCTCTCTGGGCCCCTGTTCCAATGTCTGACCATCCTCATGGTGCAAAACTTTTTCCTCATATCTAATTGGAATTTCCCATGTTCCAACTTGTTCCTGTTGCCTCTCATCCTATCCTTGTGCACCTCTGAGAAGAGTTTGGCTCCATCTTCTCTGCACCCTCCCATTAGGTAGTTGTTATGCCATAATAAGATCCCCCTGAGCCTTCTCTTCTTAACACTGAACAAACCCAGCTTTCTCAGCCTTTTCTTGTATGTCATGTGCTCCCCCCGCCCCCCAATCATCTTGGTGACCTCTGATGGACTTACTCCAGTGTGTTTGTGTCTTTCTTGTACTGGGAAGCCCAAAACTGCACACAGTACTCCAGGTGCACTCACCAGTGCTGAGTAGAGGGAAAGAATCACTTCCCTTGCCCTGCTGGCTCCACTCTTGTTAACACAGCCCAGGATGGGGGTCAGCCTTCCTTGCCGCAATGGCACACTGCTGTCTCATGTTCAACTTGTCTACCAGGACCCCCAGGTCCTTATCTGCAAAGCTGCTTTCTAGCCAGTTGGCTCCAGCCTGTCCTGTTGCATGGGGGCTATTCCAGCCAGGTGCAGGATTTGCTTTTGCCTTTGTTGAACTTTATGAAGTTTGTCAGCTCATTTCTCCAGTGCCAATGCTCCTGTTGCCTAGCTGCTTTGTGGAATGTTTCTTAAAGTATACAACTCTTAAAAGTATTCAAACAGTAATTGTGCTTCCAGCTATATGATTTAAATATATACCTGCCAAAATATGAAGAAGGGCATTTGGAAAAGAAACAGGATTATAGAATTGTGTTCTGGAAATCATGGTTTAGGTCAAGCAGACTGCCCCTCTGAATTCCTCAAGTCCCTTTGGAATGTTTTTCATCATTCAGTCTGCCAAGGATAATGTGTTTCCTGCTATGCTAGTGGATGCTTTTTAGAGGCTACTTCTACACTGACATGAAAAATCCCATGGCATATTTTTGCATTTACTTAAAACTGCCATGCCATACATCTGAGCATAAGGAACTCCAGTGATGTTTTGTATACCTTTGCAAAGTGCCTCAGTGCAAACTCTAATCCTAAAATACTGCAATTTTGGAGCACATGGCACATCATCAACCTTTAGAACCAACAGAATCCTTTTCAAGCCTTTAGTTGAAATACTGTGAGGTTGTAAGACCAGCTCCAGCTAGTATGCAACCTTCTCCATGGACTGCAGTTCAGAACTACTGCTCTAAAATATTGCTTTAAAGAAGTCATGACAGACTCTGAGGCCACAGTTCTGGACTATGTTTCCTCAGATTTTATTTGTGAAATGCCACTTAATGGATGGGATAGCACACTGGAGCTTTTTTTTAAAACAGTCTGTAATACAGTCAGAAATAATAAAAAAAAAAAAAAAAACCTTTTCATGGGCTGTATACAAAAGGCAAGAGCCTGCAAGCTGCAGTTTGGGAGCACCTGCTCTAGAGAAAGTAGCTTCTGGGTTAACTCAGGTTTCCTCATAATTTAAAGACAGGCCAGAACCTTTAGAACAGCTGGATTCTGCCCTCTTGTGACCATCTTGTTCTCATAAGGTTATTTCAAATCATTGTTGTGACAATTGTGCAAACCTCCCTATTTAGTGTGCCAAGAGACTGAGGTCTTTCTTGTTTTCCAAAAACCAAAAAGTCATATTTGAATATTTTACCAATGATAATCAGCTTAGTTAATATAATAACTGATGTAAATTGATTTGTTTTGTATGAAAGCTACTCTTGGTAACTTTCACTTCCTACAAATATAGTGCAAAGTATTTGGTGGGAGCTTAACAGATTTGTTTTTAATTTCTGTACTGGGTCTGTTAACTTATCAAACTGTTATATGTTGTACAGTACTTTCTGAAAATACAAATATCAGATTGGGTTAGTTTAAAATTATGTCAGTATCATTTCCCACTGTCCTAGTGCTTGCCTTATTCTTTTCCACGAGCTTTCATACAGGGTGTTTGTTCTCTTTGTTCTTACTTTAATAGAATACATGAAACAAAACTAGAGACAGTTCTTTTTATCTTGGGGCTGCAAACCTTTAATGCTGTCTGAATCTTTCACAATGATATAAACTTAGTTTATCATAACGGAATTACTTTGGTTTGAGAATATGTACATAGATTGCACATTAAAATACCAGACTGTCTCCCAGGTAAGATACTGGCTATAGAGTTGTTTGGCAACCTTCTTTTAAATCTATCCATTTCTGCCTTTTGTAAGATATTTTTTCCATTCGAGTGTACAAAATGCCAGTGAGTGACTGTAAATCACTGTAGGCTGAGTTCTAGTTTATCTTAGACTTCAGTTTCAGAAATTACAGTAGACTCCTCTCTAAAGGAGTAGACTTGCCTCTCTCCAGTTTAAAAGTTAGATTTGAAAGATTACACGTAGCAGATGTACCTGCTTCATCATTTAATTAAAAAAGCAGTTTTGACACTGTTTTGTGTAGTCAGTTTAGTTAAAAGGGGAGAAGAGGCCAAAGAGCCAGTCTGTTTCCAATGGTTCATAGTAAATGTTTATCAAAGAATAAATAAGCAGTGTTGGCTGTTCCTGTCATTCATGTCACCTGCAGCAAGAGTGAATGAGTAATTGAGGTCTTTATGCTCATCCCATGTTCCTTTCCTTGCCTCCCTCTTTAGTGGACCTGTGTCTATGAATTCCAGGAAGGAGCCCCTCTGCGCCCTGTCTCACCTCGTTGTTCCCTGCGTTTAACTCATTGCATTGAAGAAGCCAACGTAGGCCGGGGTTACATCAAAGAACTCTGTTTCAGCCCTGATGGCCGGATGATTTCCTCCCCACATGGCTATGGGATCCGCTTGTTGGGATTTGACACACAGTGCAATGAACTTGTCGATTGTTTACCCAAAGAAGCTGGTCCTTTGCAGGAAATCCGTTCCCTCTACTCTCACAACGATGTGGTACTGACAACAAAGTTTTCTCCAACACACTGTCAGATTGCCTCGGGGTGCCTTAGTGGACGTGTTTCTTTGTATCAGCCAAAGTTCTAGGCATGTCTTACATCAACAGGAACTTAGATAATTACTTCAGTTTAGATGAAGTGCGTTCTCCCTAAAATCTTGTAAATTTGGACAAGATCATAGTTATTGCAATCTGTGAACATAACAATGAAATGAATTCTCAGTCCAGCACTGTATGCATTCTGATACTGCATCCACAAGTCAGGCTCCATGCATTCTGTGTTCTGCCTTCCATGCAGACCTCTGATCCTGTGCCATTGAGTCTAGTCTTTCTGGTTGTTTGCACAGTAATGCTTGTTGGTCTTTCCTTTCAACGTTACTTAGGGTGGGCTATCTGAAAGAAACATAGGTGGGGCATGAGGAAGAGTTCAACCAAAACCCACCCAGGTACCACCAGTACAACACCTCTTTGTCACAAAGGAACTGGACTTCCTTACATATACTTGCTTGGCCTTTTCTATTGCTGAAACATCTATACAATGATTAGATAACAGAGCTGGTTTTGTGCATACCAGATTAGTTATTGCCACAAAAGAAAAAAACATTTTGTTTTCATAATATGAATTTGATTATTTGTGATTGGCTAGAAAAATTAGTCACATTTCTGTAAAGGTTTTACTGTGGTTAAATCTTTTAAAGTTGTTTTTCCTTAACTGCATATATCGTGTTTATTGCTAGAAGGAAAAATCTAGAAGATGTAGCTGCATTTTCCTCAGTGAATTTAGTAGGAAAACACTGCTGTTTGGAGCAGGGAAACAAGAGCTGAATAGGTAAACATCTTGCCTTGTAATCACTGCAAGTGAGCTGTTCAAAATGTTTCTCATAAAGTGACAAGTTAAATTGGCCTCTGTTCAACAAATTGTGTTCCTCAGCCACTAGGGTTTCTGTTACTTTTACTGTGGGAAGCTTTTGAACTTAATGATATAAACCTTGATTGCATGTTTGAAACCTGATATTCTACAAAATTTCCCACTGTTGCTAAGGCCAATTCCCAACTGAAATGTGAAATATTCTTCTGCACCTTGCACAGACCATTGTCATGGGAGGAATTAGCCTATGATTTGTCCATAGTTTTATGAGCAGTATCAAATGTATCGTCAGTTTGGAACAGATGAAAAGCATATGTATTTAAAGAAACACCTACTTGGATTTAACTGGTCTTATCATAAGATGTAAAAAAAAAAAAAAAAAATTGAATATTCATCATTAATTCACATATGAAATGTGAATGCCAAGCTTTACCTCTCTTCAGTTAGTAGCACTTAGAAGGACATTGTGTTCTGAAAATAAATTTTCTGCAGGAAAAAGTGTTTTGACATACTTCAAAGCCACCAGTATGCAAGTGAATATCTGATAGTCTGGCATGAAAAGAAACTGAATTCAGCTATTAAAAGCCTGTGGTACCCATTTCATAAAACTAGGACTCAGACTGCTCAAATATGCAGGACACACATGAATGAAACAAGCATCAAAACTTCTGCAAGTAGTCAATCTTCCAATCTCCATCTCGTTGGAGACGCTTAAGGTACAACATTATACCTGCAATATAAAAACTTTGGACTAGAGCTCTACGCTTAAACTGCTGATAACAGTTTCCTAGTCTAGTATGCCCATATCATTTTATAATGTTTTATTCTAACCACTTACAGGGTTCTGAGACCTTGATGGAATATTTCACTTAAGATTTTGCTGACAAAGCATTCACTGAAATCAACAGGAAATACTTGCTGAAAAAAATGTGCATATTTTACTCTTCAGTTTCATTAGCTGAGATGTTTTTTAAAAACATACCTACTGTAGGTTGACTGTTATAATGCCTTTTGAAGAAATTATTCATGTTTTTTGGGGGGGAGACATTGGTCAAAATCAAATAGCTGGCAATTTAGAAAGCTGAGTGTTAATGAGAGCTGCTGCATCCAGCTGACTCCGGGACCTGGGGAATTCCTCCTTCCTGGCTGCTGAAGGCCAGCCTGGTGCACTCTTAGACCCAGGAGGTCTCTCTGTCCCAGTCCAATGGATGCAGCTGCTGCTGTTGCTGTTTGCAGATCTGGCCAGTAGTGAGGCTGAGCGTGTATCCCAGAGACACACATACATCCACACACAGGACACAAAGACAGCTGACCAAGAGACTGCCACAGACAGAGCACTGCCTTTACCAGCCCCCACATAAACACTAACAGCACTCACTTAAACATGAATGCAGATAGCCCAGTCCCATTCCTCCTTTCTGGCTGATCAGGATTGAGGTTCCCTAGTGAAAACATGTACACCCTTACTCTCTAGATTCATGAGCACACCCACATTCATGGATCCCTTGGATATTTACACAGATTCTGTCTCTCTAATATCCATGCCCGGACTCGGGGCCCCTTACCCAGTCACTGGCTCAGACCTTGAGTCTTTCCAGATGCAAGTCTCCACCTACTGACTGGCTAGTCCAACTTGATGTTTGCTAGCAAATTACACACAGAATCACAGAATGGTTGAGGTTGGAAGGGACCATTAGAAATCATCTAGTCCAACTCCCCTGCTCAAGCGGGGTCCCCTAGAGCAGGCTGCCCAGGACCCTGTCCAGACAGCTTTTGAATATCTCCAAAGATGGAGATTCCACAACCTCTTTGGGCAACCTGTTCCAGTGCTCTGTCACCCTCACAGCGAAAAAGTGTTTTCTTATGGTCAGATGGAATTTCCTGTACTTCAATTTGTGCCCATTGCCTCTTGTCCTGTCACTGGATAACACTGAGAACAGTCTGACTCTGCATTCTTTACTTGCACCATCAGATACTTATACACCTTGATAAGATCCCCCCTGAACCTTCCCTTCTCCAGGCTGAACAGTCCCAGCTCTCTCAGCCTCTCCTCGTATGGGAGATGCTCCAGTCCCTTCATCATCTTCATAGCCCTACACTGGACTCTCTCCAGTAGTTCTATGTCTCTCTTGTACTGGGAGCCCAGAACTGGACACAGCACTCCAGGTGTGGCCTCACCAGGGCTGAGTAGAGGGGGAGGATCACCTCCCTCCACCTGCTGGCAATGCTCTGCCTAATGTAGCCCAGGATACCATTGGCCTTCTTGGCCACAAGGGCACATTGCTGGCTCATGGTCAACCTGTTGTCCACCAGGACTCCCAGGTCCTTCTCTGCAGAGCTGCTTTCCAGCATGTCAGCCCCCCAGCCTGTACTGGTGCATGGGGTTATTCTTCCCCAGGTGCAGGACCCTGCACTTCCCTTTGTGGAACTCCATGAGGTTCCTCTCTGCCCAACTCTCCAGCCTGTCCAGGTCCCTCTGAATGGCAGCACAGCCCTCTGGTGTCTCAGCCACTCCTCCCAGTCTTGTATCATCAGCAAACTTGCTGAGGGTACACTCTCTCCCATCCTCTAGGTCATTGATGAATAAGTATATATAACAATATTGGACCCAGCATTGACCCCTGCAGGATGCTGCTACATACTGGCCTCCCACTAGACTTTGCGCCACTGATCACAACCCTCTGAGCTCTGCCCTTCAGCCAGTTTTCTGTCCACCTCACTGTCTGCTCATCTAGCCTGCACTTCCTGAGCTTGCCTATGAGGATTTTATGCAAGACAGTGTCTAAAGCCTTACTGAAGTCAAGGTAGCGGGCCCACATTTCCCCTGGTTTTCCTTTTGCTACTGATGTATTTACAGAAGCCCTTCTTGTTGTCCTTGACATCTCTTGCCAGATTAAACTGCAGATTGGCTTTGGCCTTCCTAGCCCCATCCCCGCATACTCATATAATGCTCCCAGGTTACCTGTCCCTGCTTCCACCTGTATACTTCCTCCTTCTGTTTCAGTTGCCAGGAGATCCTTGTTCATCCATGCAGGTCTCCTGCCCCCTTTGCTTGATTTCCCATTCATCAGGATGGACCATTCTTGAGCTTGGAGGACATGATCCTTGAATATCAACCAGCTTTCTTGGATTCCTCTTCCCTCCAGGACAGTCTCCCATGGGATGCTTCCAGGCAGGTCCCTGAAGAGGCCAAAGTCTGCTCTCCTGAAATCCAGGGTTATGATCCTGCTTTTTGCCCTGCTCCCTCCTCTCAGGATCCTGAACTCCACCATCTCAGGGTCACTGCAGCCAAGGCTGCCCCCAACCTTCACATCCCCAACCAGTGCTTCCTTGTCTGATAGTACAAGGTCCAACAGTGCACCTCTCCTTGTTGGCTCCTCTGTCACCTGTATCAGGGAGTTGTCATTGATGCACTCCAGGAACCTCCTGAATTGCTTGTGCCCTGCTGTATGGTCCCTCCAGCAGATATCAGGGTGGTTCAAGTCCCCCATGAGGACCAGGGCCTGTGATCATGAGGCTACTTTCAGCTGTCTGCAGAAGGCCTCAGCTACTTCCTCTTCCTGATCAGGTGGCCTGTAGCAAACACCCACAACAGTTTCACCCATGTGAGTCTGCCCCTTAATCCTTAACCATAAGCTCTCGGCCAGCCCATTATCCACCCCTAGGCAGAGCTCCATGCATTCCCGCTGCTCTCTCACATAAAGGGCGACTCCCCCTCCTTGCCTTCCTGGCCTGTCCTGCCTAAAGAGCCTGTAGCCATCCATTGCAGCATTCCAGTCATGCGAGCTATCCCACCACGTCTCCATAATCTCAATGAGCTCATAGCCCTGCAACTGCACACAGATCTCAAAATCCTCCTGTCTATTCCCCATGCTGCATGCTTTTGTGTACAGGCACCTCAGGGAGGCACCCAAGAGTGCCGCTTTCCCAGAAGGGGTGCAAGAGGTTTCCCCATAGTGTTGGCTTGTAGGCACTTCCTTGCCCGCATGCAAGTGCTTGAGGTGCCCCCACTTGAGCCCTGTTTTGTTGATTGCGTGGTCCCTATAACTCTCCCCGTCCCCCGTCTTTCCTAGTTTAAAGCCCTCCCTACCAGGTTGGCCAGCCTGTTGGCAAAGATGCTTTTGCCCCGCTTAGTGAGGTGGATCCCATCTCTCCCAAGCAGATGTCAATCTTCAAACAGGGTCCCATGGGCATAGAAACCAAAACCCTGTTGCCAACACCAGCTGCACAGCCAATTGTTGACTTGCAGTATCAGTCCACTCCTCCTCACACCCTTCCCCCTCACTGGCAGGATCGAGGGGAAAACCACCTGGGCCCCCATACCCCTGACCACCGCCCCCAGAGCTCCGTAGTCATGTTTGATACTTTTCTAGTTGTCCTTGGCAGTATCATTGGTGCCCGCATGGAAGAGCTGCAAGGGGTAATAGTCACAGGGCTGGAACAAGCCTCGGCAGTCTCTCCACAGCATCCCGGATCCGAGCCCCCGGCAAGCAGCAAACCTCTCTAGACAGCAGGTCAGGCTGGCAGATGGGTGCCTCCCTCCCCTGCAGCAGGGAGTCACCCACTGCTATTGCTGCTTCCTCCGGGTGCTCCTGCATGGCACAGGGTCCATCGGCCCAGTTGCTTCACTTGAAACCATGCCCAGCTCCTCCTCAGCTTTGAGGGCAGTGAACCTGTTGCATAGCTGCAAGCCTTCAGGAGGAGCAGGAGCCTTCCTCCCAGTACAAGAGGTCACCAGCTTCCAGCCTTCGTCATCTTTGGAGTTTCCACTTACCATCTCACTAGGTGCAGCCTCTACCTGTGTCTCCACTGCATTTCGGGGTTGGGCCTCTTGAAAGCTGTTGGGTTTCTGAGAAGAGAACACACACACACACACACACACACACACACACACACACACACACACACACACACACACACAGTATTAAAATTCACTAGGGAAATATAAACACACCCTGGTCCCTCCAGTTGCTGGCACCTAGACCTACAGGCCCTGTGACCAGCAACCCCTTCTCCAGTTGCTGGCACTTAGATCTTGCAGCACTTGCACATAGGCTAGAGAGTGATATTACACAGAAAAACTAGTTAAGAATAGGATTTAATAAAAAGATAGGATAGACTGCAGTGATCGGGACCTGGGTTCAGTCAGACAAGTATACTGTCTGGCAGCTTGCTTACATGAGACCTGCCCCTTTTATCCCCACTTCTCTCCAATTCCCCATGTTTGTACTTCTCCCCCATCTAGCTCAATCCCTCCCTTTCTCTGCCCCAGTCTCCTCCCAAATAAACAACCCACCCCTAATTACTTCTTCCCCACTGGTCTCAGTTTTGCTATGTCCGTACCCAAATTTGGTATTTCTAATACCGGTCTCTAGGCACTGTTGGCCTGATATGCTATCACTCATGTGGTTGCCCAGGCACTGGTGGCCTTGCAAGGTTCCACTCCCCAAAAGGCCCCCAATGCTCCCTGTCAGGTGTCTGTGAAGTCTGGTCATCTCTCACATAGCTCCCCCAAAACCATCTGTGAAATCCAGCCATCCCTCACAGCACTGCCTGTAACTTCTGCCAGCTTCTCCCTCTGTTGTCTGTCATGTCCAACAATTTCTCCTGTCATGTCCAGTAGTTTGCCAGTCCTGTTCAGTTAGCTGAACCTCGGGCCAGGGCCTAGTCAGCGGCCTGCAGCCCTAACAGTGCTACTGGGGTTGGTCAGCATTTGCTTTCTAAAACCAGCTTTCCAGGGGTTCTCTAAAGTTCAGCCATTTTTTTTCATAACCATCTTGAATCTAAAGTGTTGGTTGGCTTAAACAGTTTTTCATTTTAATGCAAAATATCAAGCCATCAGGGATCTTGCCTCAGCTTTCTCTCTTCTAAGAAATGTCATGCAATTTCCCTTTAATTCTCTCCCCATCTGCAGACAGAAGCTCTGGGAGAACTGTGCTTCTTGCCTACTGTGGACATCTGCAGGGCCTTCACATGAGGCACTGAGTTGCCCTCTGCTGTGGCAAGGCCTAATAGCCAGTAGCCTCCCAGGGAGTATGAGATTGTTTTCCTGCAGCAGCCAGGTAGAGAGAAGTTGAGCTGTCCATATCCACTGAAGAGCACATACAGTCAGTGCAATGGCTTTAGTGGTCTGACTGACATATCAATGAAGAGGAGAGGGATTGGGGACACAGATTCCCAAAGAGTTGAGTTGGCTTGCCTACCTGGAGGTAGTATGGGACAGCTATTTGTTTTTCAGCTGGCTGAAGCTCATTCTTGGGATCAGCATATCTCTGATGCCTGACGTAACTTCAGACAACAAAGAGATGCTTGAGGATAAAGTTGGGGGTCAGGCAGGAGGAAGAGAGAGGCTGGTGTCAGGAAGTGGACATAGCTAGACCTCTACTGACAGCCCACTGCTGACAGCTCTGTGGGGTCAAGGCTGGGGCAGGAACAGAGCAGTAGCAATACCGGACAATCGTCAGGGAGTGTCCACAAGTGCAGGTGTAGTGAGAGCACCTGCGGGAGATCTGGCGAGGAGTCAGTGACTGGCAGAGGACGTGGTAGCAGCCCCAGAGTGTGCTCTCTACCCACTGACCGAATGCCCGTCAGGGCCAGGCATGCATATTCCGCTTTGTCAGCAGTGTCCAGCTGCTTCCCAGCCAGCAGCTACTCAAGGTTAGCACAGCTGAGATAAAGAAATAGCTCTAGCAGATTTAAGGGGCCCTTGGGATACAACGAGGTGAGTCCCGCCTGGGCGCCCAACCCGTGCGTCCAGCAGCCTCCCATCCGCGACCCCTCGGTGTGGTTCCCAGGGCTCCCCGTGCAGCTTGGAGTGTAAAAGTCCTTCATTAAATCTACCGTTTAACCCCTCAGAAACCTTGAGTGTCTCTCTCCGCCAGTATCTGACCCTCTCTTGCCCGCCTCGTGGTCACAGCAGGACAGATGGGAGTGGAATTACCCTTCTTGGGAATCCAATGCTGGAAAAGAAAAATTTTAAAAAACTATGTATAGTTCTAGGACATGCTGCAGCTGGGAGAGGAATGGGGAGGGAAAGTCCTGTTCCAGATGTGCCCCTTGTATTCACACAGGACACCTCTGAGATGCAAGGGAATGGTTATGGTCAGATTATGGCCAGGTTATGTCCACTGACAAGTTCATTTTTGGATTCAGGCACCAGTCTAGGAAGAAAGATGTTCTTGTAGTCTATGGGGCTTCAGGAGAATCAGATACTATTCTTTACTCTGCCACAGACCTCTGTGTGACCCTGAGAAGTCACTTTTTCTCTGCATGCTGAGTGGAGGTGTACCATGGTGATAACAGGCAAGGATAAGTCATAGATGTCATGTAGAAGAACACTTACAGCTGTCTCTATGGAGAGAAAGGAGGGTTAATCTGGCTCAGGGGACAGGAGGGTACCTGCTGCAGAGCTGAAGAGTGGCACACCAAGGAAGGGATGTGGAAGAATGTCACAGAGGAGAAAGACAGGAGACAGAAGCCCAGCTCAGGCTGTGTGGTGGAGAATGCTAGGGAGGTGGGTGTGCACCACAGCACTCACATGGGAGATGAAGGGGCACCCTGCCCATACATTCTCTTCTGGAGACACCAGGCAGCAGGGCCAAATTTCTAGTTTTACTCCACCTCCAGCCTCCCACCATCTCATAAGAGCATCACTCGCTGCCATGGCACAGCCTGCAGCCAGCAGCCACCTTCCAGGGAGAGCCCAGATGTGACAACCAGCTCATTCCAGCTCCTGCTTTCATCTGCCTGGCTCACTCCTCTCCTGGCATCTGTACAGCTGGCATACACAAAACCATGCAGGGCCTGAACGAGATGAGTCTGAGGCTGCAGCACTGACACTTTTATGACCAAATATGTGTGTACCAGAGCTCAAATATTGATGGGGGGGGAGAACCTGAACAACACAAACTATGTTTGCTGCAATGCTCTGACCAGCTTTGTCTGTTCAGGAGCACCAGTTGGGGAATTGTAGCATGATTTGCAATCTCACAAAGAACAAAATGGAAAGTATGATGCATTCCTCTGCTCCCAACAAGCGCCTTCTGATGAACACCAAGCCGCAGCCCCTGCTAGTCAGGATCATCATTAGCCACATATCTTGTTGCCAGCACAGTCTCTTAATGCTATTATTTGTGGCAAACTGAGTGACAGGTATCATGGGGGTTGCTTCATGCCCTAGCTACACAGGGTTGTTTTCAGATGTCTGCTCGCTACTTTGTACTTTCTGCGGGAATTCATTTCCCTGAAGACAGGGCTCTATGTTAAGTTTAGCATGGCTCTCCCTTGTGAGTTAAAGTGAGTTGGGAAAACTCCTACCCTTTGAACTTCTGTAAATGTGCTACCTGCCTATGTAAAGGTGACACAGTAAAGTGTATTCCTTTGACACCTCCTAAGACACTGCATATTGCCAGGAGACTTCAACAATGTCAAACTCCTGCTCCCTCTGACTGTTAACGTGATTGGGGAAAGCTGCATATGCCCTGAGAGAGGTGGTGGGCACTCGGAGATCCAGGGGGAAGGGAGCCTATGTGTATCATCTATGCTGGAAGAAGGCAAGGCTGGGCTGCTATGTCTCCAGGGACCTTTCAAGATTTTGTGCATTTCACTAGGCCACTCTGCAGAGCTGATCTCCATGCAGGTGTCAGATACAACTGCCTGCATGGACAGATGCAGAGGGCTAATGGGGGTCAACTCCAGCACAGGTCAAGAGAAGCTCTCTGAACGCAAATGCCACAGGTCACCTGGACTGTATTGTTGCAGCGTCTCACCCTCAGGGTGGAGAGCAGCCTACCACCCCAAAGAAACTGTGATCCAGCAGGATGACTCACTTTCACAGAGCCATCCCTGTTCTTTTGCCCTCAAGAAGCAGTGCTGCTATGAGTAACTTGGCATGGGCAGAAAAAAAAAATAGTAGTAAGTTGCCTACTGCAGGACCATAGAACCTGTAGCTGTGGGAATTCCCCAAGATCCCCATCCCCCCCCCCCCTTTCAGGCCCCTCTATCTTTACATTCAGATTTGGCATAAGCAGGTGCAACCACTGCCAGTGTCACTCGGACAAAACGTTGGTTCATATTTCAGTATCTGCATCTCTCTATACTCATCCCATGACCCACGTGAGCAGAGAGAAGGATTACAGTGCTCCTGGGGATGACCATGTGACATCAGCTTCTATTTCCTCTCTAAACAAATGAAGTTACCAGATAATTTTATAATAAATTAGGCACAGAAAATTTTCAGAAAGCTTTCCAGCCCCTGTGGCTATAAAAAGACCCTACAGTAGCTGTCATGAGAAGGAAATGAAAGCTCTGTATAGCACATATTTCTCTTATACAGCAGAAACCCATAGCCCAGGGCAATCAGAAATAGAAATATAGTAAAATATAATAAACTAATTGAGTTTTGTTGTGAAGGAAGCTGGCTTGGTTGCATTCTCCAGCACAGCAGTCAGAGTACCCTGCTGACCTCACCTCAGAGGTGTGGACACATTAGTGCTAACAATACCTTCTGGGTTTATCACCTTTCTTGCAGGCAACTCTGCCAAGCTGAGCCACCCTCCCACTTCTCAAGAATAGCTGCAGCTCCCAGTGAATATTATCTGATGCATCTGCTGGAGAAGTTTTACAGTCTCCTCATTCCCTAGGGCTTAGTATTCTACCTCTGTGGCATTCCCAGTCTGGGAAATAGACATGAATTATAGATAACAACTAATTGCCCTTCTGTGAACATGCTTTAATGACTTTAATCTCTAGGTTCTGCATAAACTGCTGATGTCATAAGTAATAAGAACACATCTTAAATGGAGTCCCTGTGGCAAATTATTGCCTTGAATCCACTCCAGAACTGACAGTCATCCTCTGTAGGATGGAGACAGACTGAAAAAGCTATGAGGCCTGTCAGCTTCATCTTAACAGCAAAACACTGTGAGTGGCAGGTTAGAAAGATGTATAAATGTTGCAACACCCTTCTTACAGTCTACCTTGGCAATACAAGCCACAATTGTACTCTCTCTCTGTGGTGTCTGAACACCCATTGTGCAGGTGGCTAGATTTCTATGTCATGGCTTGGCAGAGAGGAATCGCCCAATGACATGTTTCTGCTTCCTTACCCTGTCCTTTCTTGTGGTTTTTAATTCTCGCTTTTCTCTCTCTCTTTTGCTGCCTATTTTACCTTCTTGCTTTTTCTAGAGTTGGTGGCCCTAATATGTAACTGTCCTGTAATGTAGCTACAGCAAAAACAGATGCTGACATTAGTCTGTTCAGCTAGCCTCTGAAGTTACCAGCAACACTTCTCCTCAGCCTCCGCTTTGCCATGTCCCCTGTCACCCTGCTGTCAGTTCCTGAGGATGAATGCAATGAGAGAACAGGCGAGCTTGGGGGAAGAGATGTCTTGAGGCTGGCTGCTGGCTTGCAGAACGAAGGCAATGCCTGGCTTTGCCTGAAGCAGCATTTACCTTTGCAGTGGGGTGTATGCGGGTATGAATCATGGCTTACAGAGCTCCTCCTGACTTTCCCACCATGTGCTGGCTCATGCCTGCAATCTTAGGTACTTGTGAGGCCTAGCCTGGTGGCTCACTTGAGCCCAGGTGGTCTGGGCTATGTATGCTGATTTGGTGCCCATGCTAGGTTAGGCATTGATATGGTGATGCCCAGAGAGCATGGGGTTGCTTAAGGAAGGGTGAACTGGGCCAAATCAGGTCAGGTCTAAACCATGTGGTTTCTCTCTCCTGATTTGGGAAACCTGTTCTGCTTTGAATGCTCTTGTTTCTCCTTAGCCAATTTAACTCTTGGGCAGCACCAACCTGTGGTACAGAAGCCCAGCTTGACTTCACCTACAGCCTGGTTTTACCCTCAGGTTCCTCACAGGCCTATATGCTGTTTCCCACCACCTGTTCCCAGTTTGTGCTCTGCCTGGTACCCAGAGCCACACCATCCTTGAAATGACCTCAGGGAGGCCCCAGGGCAGGTACAGGTGCACTGCCCCTATCACAAGGAATAGACGCTCATGTCTACTGTCCCTACCCTATTCTTCCCTTCTTCAGCTGAGGACAGCAGCTTCACTGTTACTCCCACAAATACTCAGCCACATTGACTCCCCAGAGATCATGTGGCAGCCTTTTTCTTTCGGGAAGGGGTGGGAGAAAGAAGGCAGAGATAGGAAGTGTGTCCTTATCTGGGAATTGGAGAGATACTAGATGTGGTGGTATTTGAAGGGTCTGTTTACCAGGTTGTTTTGGATCGAGGGACTGGGGCCTAAAATGGACCCAGAGAAACTGAAGTGGAAGATGCAATGGGATGTGCTCACCTCCACCTGCAACTTCCTCATCTATGTAGCACTACTGCAGATCAGTGAGCACACGCATAGCTAGCTTGTGACCTTCTTTGCCCATCCCCCCATCCCACCCTTTGCTCCTCACTGATAACCCTTCTCTCCCTGGTACTTTGCTTCCCCGTCCTCACCCTTTTGCACTGCTCAGGGATGAGGTCCTGTGCAGTTCTGGGGCTTGTATTGCAGATATCGTGACTTCTGTCACATGACTCCTGTAGATGAGTTTCCCTCCACTGCAGGTGTACGCTGTGCTGTGCATGTAGAGGGGAGATGTGCCACATGGTCCCTCTCATCAGGTGCGGGCAGCCCCAGGTGGCTACCTTCTGTAACCTCTGTGAGTAGTTTGAAGCTCTTCCCTTGCATTCTCACACAGGGAAGGGGAGCACTATGGCAGAAGGATGCGTCACTGGTCTTCTTTAAGGCTGACCCGCAGGGGGAGCAGCATGTTCTTCTCTGTGCTGCGTGAACCTGCAAGGAGATTGGCCTTGCAGTGTTGGGAGTAGCAGGAATGTGGAGGGAAGTTTACAAAAGAGGACATAGAGGCTTCCAGGGTTCTGAACTTGCTCTGTAGTCTTCCTAGGTGACCTGGCTGGTACAGCTGCAGTCAGAGCTAGGCTCTTGAGTTGAAGGGGCAGAAACAGGAAATTGTTGACCAATCTTGAACCAATGTAGTTAAAGTATAGAGTGACTTCCACCAAGGGCTGACATGTGCAAGATATCTGTCACATACTAATATTACTTAGGATTATCTTTATTTTTGACAGTCTCTTAGCTGTATCTGTAATAGGAGAGATTGCCAGAAGAGTGGTTTTTTTGCCAGTTTATGCTAAGCTTCACATGCTAAATGTACTGGTATATGCTTCCTAAAGTTGATGAGGCTTGTATCATACTTTGGAGTACTGGGACTTTATCCCACCAACATTTCCAGATCACCACCTAGGGCAGAGAAATCTGGCTCAATGCCTGAGAAGCAAGCAACAATGCTCCTTTGCTTTCATGTGCTCTTAAAAAAAAAGGGCGGGGGGAATGTGGCCATTTGCTTTGTAGGCAGTGCTTTAATATATCCATCGGTTGCTTCCTACTTTGCTTTCAGGGTGCCCTTTTGTGTAGCAAACAGCAAGTCAAGCTTTTTTTAATCTCCTGTGGTATTGAGAACAGGCCCAAGGCTCTGGACTGCAGCACATGCAGGCATATTTGCGCTACCTTTAATCTTGCTGCCTCAGGTGCCATAGCAATGAAGCCAAGAGAGAGCAGGGCACCTCAGAGGCTAGTGATAGTGGCTCATAGAATAGTTTGGGTAGTGTGTAGATGTGCTACAGTCTTGCTGCTGACTTAGCACAGACCTCTTGTGTTCAGTTGAGCTAAGTGGATGCTGTTTTGGTTTCTCTTTTCAGCTTCTTTCATCTTGAAGAAGTTGGACAGTATATGAGTACTGAATAGTTGCAAAGAAGAGATGACATATGAAAACATTAAATGGACTAGTTTTTTCTGTTTGTTAATTAAATGTGGTGCCAAAGGCAGGTGTCCCACACTGTACATATCTAAAAAAAATTAAGCATATCTGGCTCAGGAACAATAGTCTGGCTGGGAGTGTGGGGGAAATGGCTGTTGTCCCTGCAATTGATCTCTGGTCACGCATTGCTGTCTAATATCTGCAAGCAACTATTTCTGTTGTTACATTCCTTGGGGGGGGGGGGGGGGGAGGGCAGGATCCAACTCCATTTTGTAAGAGGTGTTAAGTGCAAGTTACTTTGTTATGCACCAACCTCTAAACTGTCCGGCGCTATGGTTGTCAATCTTACTGAACCTGTCTGTGTGAAAAATGAACTTATTAATGAATCCAGTTCACAAACAGCTTTTCATTTGAAATAAATGGGAAATGTAATTCTGTGACTTAGTGCTTTATTTTTAGTAATTATCAGTTGAAGTACAAGTCCTCTCAGATCTTATTTTTCCTGGCTCCTTTCTTATGCTCTTTCCTTCTTCCACTTTCAAAGTCAGTCCACATATAGCAAAACTGGAAGGAGGGGGAGGAAGAAAGACAAAATGCTACCCTGCTGCTAAGTACATGGTAGCTCACAATTCTGAAACATGCACAAAAGATCGGAGAAGGGGAGGAGGAAAGGGTAGCCCAGCTTTACTCAGGAAGCCTGTGACCTTATGAAAGACCAGTTTCTCACCCACTGAAAAACTTGTGCTGTATATTAAATCCATGTGAGTAAAGCATGAATGAGACAGCTCTGTTTGAGTAAACTGTGAGTTATTAGCTGAGTTCAGGCACAGCAAACTTTCCATGATACCTGTCATTGCTTTGTGCCACTGCTTACAGTGTTTTGTTGTACCTTGTGCTCAGTTTTCTTTGTCATGCCAAATTGCTGTAGTCCAGCAAGCTGTGCAGGAGGAGCTTTACTAGCTCACGGGCTGCGTGCAGTATTCTTAGCTTGTCCTGTTGTGCTGATCTCAAAATGGCAGGTTTCTTATCCTAGAGGAGCAGCTTGTTCCTGCAAAGGGGAGTGGGATTGCTCTTTCTGAATAGCTATTAGGTAAGCATGGTGCTCTAGAGCATGTGCTCACTATGGTGCACCTTGTTTTGAGACAAGCCTGAGCTGAGTTGTCACAGCAGGATCTGGATTGTCAGCCATTTTGGGTCACTTCTCAGCATGTCTAGGTCTGAAAAGTTATGTCTGGGATTTGACTCAATGTCCTTAGACAAACTGAATTGCACACCAGACCTGCAGAGAGATTTGGATGTTTCTGAAACTTGTACTTAATGCCTTTAAATCACTCTCCCCTGGTCTCAGGGGAGTGTCTGTGTAGTTACCTCTAACAAGAGTGCTGCTTGCTCTTGTATTTTGGGCTCTTGTTCAGATAAATTCTTTCTCCCTAGAAGAGAGGAGAGAACATTACCAAGTGAGCTTTTAATAGAAGACTGAACTTTGCTAAATAGTTATTAAACTGTTTTGGTTTTTTTTTTTTTATTCCCAAACTCTCCCAAAGGTATGGATTTTTCTGCACAACACACTGCATTTCCAGAACAACCTTCAAGTGATGTACTCCTCTCCCTTTACTTTCTTTCCCTTAACCTGGTTTCCTACTTTCAGATCTTTCTTTACACATGGTACCCAATTCACCACTGTGCTACAGTGATGTCTGGTCCAGAATGGTCCATGTAGTCTCACCAATGTAAATTACATTAGGGACACATGTCACTGTCAGGGCCCTGAGCCCATTTCCCCCCCCGCCCCCAGGAGTTTAGCTGGCTGAGGCCAATGTTGGCTCCTTTGCTGCTAAGAGCTGTTGTGAAGCAAGCCAGAAGTGAGGTATCTATGCCTTGTCATGCCCTGAGTTAGCAACCCTTAAGGAGGGCCAATACAAGAGAGACATCAACAAACTTGAGTGAGTTCATCAGAGGGCCACCAAGAGGCTCGGGGTGGGGGTGGGGGGGGGGCTGGAGCACATTGGAGGAGAGGCTGAGGGAACAGGGCTTGTTCAGCCTGGAAAAGAGAAGGCTTCAAGGAGATCTAATTGCAGCCTTCCAATACTTGCGAGGAGTTTATCAAGAAGACGGAGCCAGGCTCTTCACAGTGGTGTATGGCAAGAGGATGAGAGACAACAGGCATAAGTCGAAATGAGGCATTCAGACTGAACCCATCCTAGTCCACTCAGACCCCAGCTGGCCTTTCATTGTGGAAGCAGATGCCTCAGAGCTATAGGGGCCTAACTCAGGAGCTCCACCCTGTGCCTTTTTCTCTTGGCAGCTCACCCCCACTGAGAGGAATTACAACATCTAGGACAAGGAGCTCCTGGGAGTCAAAGCTGCCTTTGAGGAGTGACAGCACCTCATCAAGGGAGCAGAAGACCTGACAGTGGTATTGACTGACCACCACAAACTGGAATACTACTGAGGGATGAAGTGCCTCTCTCGCCACCTCACCTGCTGGACTGCCTTCTTTTTGTGTTTCCCTTTCATGATCATCTATTGTCCAGGGAAACAGAATGGCAAGGTGGATGCTTTGCCGCAGAAGGAGGACCCAGATTTGGATGCACACCTTATGCATGCACCCCCCTGCCCTTTTTCCTCCAAAATGCTTCGTTGCAACCGCAGCAGAGGATGAGCTCACTGCAGAAGGTCACTGCAAATGACCCACTCTTGGCACAGCATTGTGTTGGCACAGCCCCCCCCCCCCCCCCCCAAGCCTGTGAGAACAGGATGGCTGCCTGTACTGGGGCAAGCAACTGTACATACTGTAGGGACCACTGTGAGCACAGATCCTCCATCAATGACATGATGCACCTGTAGCCAGACATGGGGGTTGTTGGAAGATGCCAGTGCCTGATTACCTGGGCCTACTGGCAAGTCCACGGTATGGGAAGATGTGACTATGTCCAGGCCTGCGACATCTGCATTTGCACCAAAAGGCCTCTACAAAGACCACAGGTTCTCTTGCAGCCCCTCTCCACCCCCCCCTCAAGCCAACCTTGGCAATTCATGTCCATGGATTTCATAGTAGACCTGCCCCCCGCCCTTGCAGGGCAACACAGCGTTCCTAGTGACTGTGGACCTGTTCACCAAGATGGCTCCCTTTGTTCCCCTCAGGGGCCATCCCCATGGCCCCACAGACCACCTGACTCTTTCCATATTTTCTGATGCCATGGCCTCCTGACAGCATCATTACTGACCAGGGTGAGATGGGTGGCAGTTCACAGATGGGTTTTGGAAGGAGCTCATGGGTATCCTCCAAGTTCAAACCTGCCCCTCTGTATGGGCCTTGAGTGCCAATAGGTCTTAAGTGCCCTGACCAGCCTCACCTGGGACCTCCACCTATGCACCCTCTGCCCATTGGTCCAGGGGTTCCATTTAAGTTCAGTTCTGGATCTTCAATCCTTGCCTGAGATATGTTGTAGATGTATCTGTTGTCAGCTTGCTCTTGTCTTGTGTTCTGGATCGTCCTCAGGCCTATGTTGCAGTTTTGTCTCCAGCCCTGTCTCCTGCTGCTCCTGACTGTACTCCCTAGATCTGATTCATCACTGTGCCTTGCTTGGGATTGTTAACGGAACCTGTTATCACCACCCTACTCTGCTTACTGTAGCCTTGTAATATGGTATTTCTGTTGCTAGTAAAAGGCCACAGGCTTTGTACTGAGTTTGCAAGGCCTCAGGACTGAGGCTTGTCAGGCTTGCTCTGTCTGAACCTTTATCGAGCTGCCTGCAGCTTTGTTTTACTTGGCTTACCTGTAACCGCAATTTCTCTAATTGACCAGGTGTCTGTGCCTAATTTGTTTAATTTTTGTTTATCATTGTTTGATACCACCATATTTCTATGACTTTAACATAATGATGTAGTATAGAAAAATAAAAGCCTGGTGCGATAGCAGAGGCCTTGAGAAGCGGAGACAAAGGCTATGGCATAGAGTACAGGCATAAGTTAATAAGAGATGAGGTGCAGACTTGGCACTGGAGACACTATGGCTATAAACAATTCGCCAATGGTCACTTAAAGAAATGCAGAACTGAAGCTGGACAAAACTAGTTTTAGGGGTAACAAAGATAGAGTATCTAACATACATAAAATGCACCATATATAGTAAATTTGGATGTAATGTGGAGCTACAGCCCAATAGAGAGCAAAGATGTAAAAGTGTGTTAGCAAACATAAAAATAACCCCCCCCCAGTGAATCCTAGCATGAGGAAGAAGAAACAATCAAACAGCATATTCCTCTCAGTGAAGGACGTTGACAGCTCACTGTAACACCCCCCACCATCAGCACCAGAAACCCAGAGGAGCAGTGGAAAGGTGAGCATAACATCAGGAAAAAGGGTAGAAACTATAAGTATGTATATAATAATTTTAACTGTATTATTACTTTTTAAGTTTTCTTTCTCTTTGTAATATTAGATCTAGACTAATAATGATTCCTGGATTAGACTTAAAATTTCAATTATACTAACATAAATTATTGGCTTTATATGTAAGGTGTGTTTGTTCTTTGCCTGTAAACAAGACTTTGAGTGTAACGCCGCCCTATTCAGATACTGTGGGATTACACCCTGGTCAGTGAGGTCACTGCCAGTACTGGGGTCATCCTTGGCTCCTGGCTTACTCCCCCTCATGGAGTAGCCCCACTCTTGCTGCTCCCTGACACTTTCTTCCTCCCACCAACTCCAGACCAACAAGCAGATGTAGAGAGTGAATCAGATCCTGGAACAGTCTCTCTGTTGCAATAACTTTCTCCAGGACAACTGGGTCACCCTCCTCCCACTGGTAGAGTTTTCCTACAATATTAACACCCATGCATCTGCACCGCAGACCCCATTCTTTGCTCACTTTGGTTGCCACCCCTGTAGTCATCCAGCCATGCTGGCTGCCTCGCATGTACTCACAGCTGATGAACTCTTTGCACAACTCCAACAGCTTTGTGTCTTTTATGGTGCAGTCAGGCAAGGCCAAAAGCACCTGTAAGAGGCAAGCAGACAGCTGGTGTTTCCCAACCACCGCCTTCTCCGTTGGTGACCGGGTTTGGCTTTACAGCAAGTACATCCAGACTGTCTGACCATCTGCTAAGCTGGACCTTGTTACTTAGGGCCTTTCACTGTTGTTGATCAAGTCAGTTGGGTTACCTACCTCCTGGAGCTCCCATGATCCATGAAGAGCCATCTGGTCTTTCATGTGTCCTTTAAACCTCCTCATCAGGACACATTTCACCATCAGCTACCCCCCGCCCCCCCCCCCGGAAAAAAAAAAAAAAAAAAAAAAATCACAGTGCAAGGGCAGCCAGAGTACTGTGTGAAACAGATTTTTTTTTTTTTTTTTGGACTCCAAACTTATTTGGAGAAAGCTTTGTTATCTCACTGATAGCCGGTGCTACAAACTGGAGCATTACTGGGAGACAGTGAACAATGTGCACGTGCCAGCTAAGACCAGGACATTTCATAACAAGCACCTATCTGAACCCAGATCTTTGTAAGGTGTGGGGACACACCTTGATGTGAGGGGGCCTGCTGTCAGAGCCCTGAGTGCAATTTCTCCCCTCCCCAATTCCAAGGGTTTAGTTGGCTGAGTTAAGGAGTTCAGTTAGCTGAGTCCAAGGTCAGCTCCTTCCCTGTTTAAAAGCTGTTGTGAAGAAAGCTAGAAGTGAGGGCTGCTACAAAAACACATCCGCTGCTGGTCCTACCTTATTGTTATCTCATTGTTTTGTTGCTGTAATTGCCTGTAGTCATTAATTGTTCTTGGTTATTCCATAGATAAATATTGTTGACTTTTAGTTGTATTTGCCATTGCTGTGCTCTGTGCTTAGACACTGGAATCTGTATAAGCTATCAATCAACATAAGCTATTAATATTATCATATATACCTCCTTGCATAATTAATATCTCCTTCCTCACTGGATAGTACTGTTGCATGTCCCCTCTGTCATGCTCCTACCTGCTAGCATCTGTGACTTCAATACTCCCATCTGTGTGTGTTTCTCCAAACATATTGTTAGTGTGACACTGATAGACCTCACTCATCTTCTTTCATTAGTATGTTAATCTGGCAAAAAACAACATGGAAAGTAGAATATCATCAACAAGCAAAAAAATTCTAAAGGACACCTTGAAAACAACTCCCAAAACTAAGAAGAGTTGATGGTTTCTAAAATATTATCTTTTCAAAATGAGCATGAAAAATCTGGTTTTCATTGAGGAAGTTGTTAGGGAGTTGCCAAATCCAGTAGCCTGATACAGGCAAAGCTTCTGCAGCTCCATGTCCTCACGCACACAAGGGAGAAATAGAGTCAAGGCGAGAGAGATGGAGAGAGAGAGGAGAGAGAAAGTCTAGGTGCACGCGTGAGACACAGCGAGAGAGTCAAGGCACACACGCGAGAGAGTGATTCAAGGCACACGCACAAGAGAGAGAGTCAAGGCGAGGGGGAAGAGAGAGAGAGAGAGAGAGAGAGTCAAGGCATGCGCGCGAGAGAGAGAGCAAGCCAAGGTGTACGACAGAGAGTAAAGGCGTGTGTGAGAGAGAGCAAGAGAGTCAGCACGTGCGTGTGAGAGAGAGAGTCAAGGTGAGAGAGAGGAAGAGATAGAGTCAAGGCACGCGTGCACACACGAGAGAGAGGGAGAGAGTGTCAAGGAGAGAGAGAGAGAGGCAAGAGAGAGAGAGGCGCAAGAGAGAGAGAGGCGAGAGAGAGAGAGGTGAGAGAGAGGCGAGAGAGAGGCGAGGCGAGAGAAGGGGGCGAGAGGGGGGAGAGAGAGATGCGAGAGAGAGGCGAGAGAGAGAGGCAAGGTGAGAGAGAGAGGAGAGAGAGGGGGGAGGGGGAGAGGGGGGAGAGAGAGATATGCAAGAGAGAGAGGTGAGATAGAGAGAGGAGAGAGAGAGGCAAGGTGAGAGAGAGAGAGGAGAGAGAGGGGGGAGGGGGGAGGGGGGGAGAGGAGGGGAGAGAGAGAGATATGCAAGACAGAGAGGTGAGATAGAGAGAGGCGAGAGAGAGCAGTGAGAGAGCTGAGAGAGAGAGGAAAGAGAGAGAGGCGAGAGAGCGCCAAGAGAGAGAAAGAGGGGGCAAGAGAGAGGCGCGAGAGAGCGGTGAGAGAGAGGCTAGGCGAGAGAGAGAGAGGCAAAAGAGACAGATGCAAGAGAGAGAGAGAGAGAGGCGAGAGACGGGAGAGACAGAGGGGAGAGAGAGAGGGCAGGGAGACAGGTGAGAGAGAGAGGCGAGAGAGAGAGAGGCGAGAGAGAGGTGCAAGAGAGAGAGAGAGGCGAGAGACGGGAGAGACAGAGGGGAGAGAGAGAGGGCAGGGAGAGAGGAGAGAGAGAGAGGAGAGAGAGAGAGGCGAGGAGAGAGAGAGAGGCGAGACAGAGAGAGTCGAGGCAGGGAGAGAGACGAGGCGAGAGAGAGAGATAGTCGAGGTGAGAGAGAGAGGGAGAGGCGAGAGGATGTGAAGAGGGGCAAGAAAGGGTGGGCAAGAAAGGGTGGGCGAGGCGGGGCGAGGGGGGGGAGAGAAAGAGGCGAGAGAGAGAGAGAGGGGCGAGAGAGAGAGAGGCGCGAGAGAGGCGCGCGAGAGAGAGGCGAGTGCGAGAGACAAGTGCGAGAGACGCGTGAGAGATGCGAGAGAGAGAGGCGAGAGAGGCGAGAGAGAGAGGCGAGAGAGGGGGTAAGAGAGAGAGAGAAGAGAGAGTGTCGAGGCTAGAGAGAGGCGAGGAGAGAGAAAGAGGCGAGGCGAGAGAGAGATGAGAGATAGAGAGTTGAGGCGAGAGAGAGAGAGGCGACAGAGAGAGAGAGGTGACAGAGAGAGAGAGGCACGCGCGACAGAGAGAGGGGAGAGAGAGAGAAAGAGGGGAGAGAGAGAGGCGAGAGAGAGAGAGGTGAGAGAGAGAGGCGAGAGAGAGGGGGAGGGGGGAGAGAGAGGGCAGAGAGAGGGCAGGGGGGAGGGGGAGAGAGTGGGGAGAGAGAGGAGAGAGGGGGGAGAAAGGGGGGAGAGAGAGAGATGAGAGAGAGAGGTGAGATAAAGGCGAGAGAGAGCAGTGAGAGAGCTGAGAGAGAGAGCAAGAGGCAAGAGAGCGAGAGGCGGGAGAGGCTAGGCGAGAGAGAGGCTAGGCGAGAGTGTTGAGATGAGAGAGAGAGGCGAGAGAGAGAGGGGAGAGAAAGAGAGAGAGAGGGGAGAGAGAGAGAGAGAAAGGCAAGGCGGGAGAGAGAGGTGAGAGAGGGGGGGTGACAGAGAGAGGGGTGAGAGAGAGACAGAGAGGAGGGGGGAGAGAGAGGTGAGGTGAGAGCGAGTGAGGCGAGAGAGAGAGGGGGTGACAGAGAGAGGGGCGAGAGAGAGAAAGGGGGGAGAGAGGGAGGCGAGAGAGAGGGGGAGAGAGGGGGGAGGAGAGAGAGAGACGAGAGAGGCGAGGCTAGAGAGAGGCGAGGTGAGAGAGAGAGGTGACAGAGAGAGAGAGGCGCGTGAGAGAGATGCGATAGAGAGAGAGGTGAGATAGAGCAGTGACAGAGCTGAGAGAGAGTGGGAGGCGAGAGAGAGAGAGGTGGGGGAGAGAGAGAGTGGAGAGAGAGGCGATAGAGAGAGGGGTGAGAGAGAGGCGAGAGAGAGGCGAGGCGAGAGAGGTGAGAGAGAGAGGGGGTGACAGAGAGAGGGGCGAGAGAGAGAGGTGAGAGGCGAGAGAGAGGCGAGAGAGAGAGAGGCGCGAGAGAGAGAGAGAGGCGAGAGAGGAGAGAGAGAGGCGAGAGAGAGGTGAGAGAGAGGTGAGAGGGAGGGGCGAGAGAGAGGCGAGGGAGAGAGGGGGCAACAGAGAGAGGGGAGAGAGAGAGAGGTGAGAGAGGCAAGAGAGAGGGAGAGAGGCACGAGAGAGAGAGGGGCGAGAGGGAGAGAGGCACGAGAGAGAGAGGGGCGAGAGGGAGAGAGGCGAGACAGAGAGGGGGCAAGAGAGGGAGGCGAGAGAGGCGAGGTGAGAGAGAGGGGAGGGAGAGAGGGGAGAGAGGCGATAGAGAGGCAAGAGAGAGGTGAGAGAGAGAGAGGTGAGAGAGAGGCAAGAGAGAGAGAGGCGAGAGAGAGTGGGGAGAGGTGAGAGAGAGTGTTGAGGTGAGAGAGAGAGGGGCGGGGGGAGAGGGGGGAGAGGGGGCGAGAGAGAGGGGCGAGAGAGAGGGGGCAGAGGTGGGGGGAGAGAGAGGCACGACAGAGATAGGCGGGATGGAGAGGGGCAAGAGAGAGAGGAGAGAGAGAGAGGCGGGAGAGAGAGAGGGGAGAGGCGAGAGGATGCGAGGAGGGGCAAGAAAGGGTGGGTGAGAGAGGGTGGGCGGGGGGGCGAGGAGGGGGAGAGGGGGCGAGGGGGGGAGAGAGAGGTGAGAGAGAGAGAGGGGCGAGAGAGAGAGGCGAGAGAGATGCAAAGAGAGAGAGGAGGAGTGAGGGGGAAGAGAGAGAGGGGGGAGAGAGGCAAGAAAGAGGCGAGAGAGAGGTGAGAAAGAGAGGCGAGGCAAGAGAGAGAGAGGGACGAGAGAGGGGGACGAGAGAGAGAGACAGGTGAGAGAGAGACGACAGAGAGCGGCAAGGAGAGATAGAGAGGGGAGAGAGAGAGGCAGAAGAGAGAGAGGCGAGAGAGAGCGGGGCGAGAGAGAGAGGTGAGAGAGATAGGTGTGAGAGGGGGGGAGAGAGAGAGAGCGGTGAGGCGAGAGGCGAGAGAGAGAGGTGTGCACGAGAGAGGCGCACGAGAGAGGCGAGGCGAGAGAGAGAGGCGAGAGAGAGAGAGAGGGGTGAGGCGAGAGAGAGGCGAGAGAGAGAGAGGCGAGAGAGAGGGGGCAAGAGAGATAGAGAGGCAAGAGAGAGGGGGCGGAAGAGAGGGGGGAAAGGGGGGGAAAGAGAGAGGGGGGAGAGAGGGGGGGCAGAGGGGAGGAGAGAGAGAGACGAGAGAGAGATAGGTGAGAGAGAGGGGCGAGAGAGAGAGGTGAGAGAGAGAGGTGGGAGAGAGGGGGAGGGGAGAGGTGACAGGATGCGAGGAGGGGCAAGAAAGGGTGGGTGAGAGAGTGGGCGAGGGGGGAGAGAGAGAGGCGAGAGAGAGGGGGGGAGAGAGAGGGGAGAGAGGGGAGAGAAAGAGAGAGAGGCGAGAGAGGCGAGAGAGAGGTGACAGAGAGAGGCGAGAGGGAGGGGCGAGAGAGAGAGGCGAGAGAGGCGAGAGAGGTGAGAGAGAGAGGCGAGAGAGAGAAGCGAGAGAGAGGCAAGGCGAGCAGAGATGCGAGAGAGAGAAAGATGCGAGAGAGAGAGGCGAGAGAGAGAGAGGGGGCGAGGCGAGACAGAGGGGCGAGAGAGAGGGGGGAAAGGGGGGGAAGAGAGAGGGGAGAGAGAGGGGGGCAGAGGGGAGGAGAGAGAGAGGCGAGAGAGATGGTGAGAGAGAGGGGCGAGAGAGAGAGAGGGGAGAGGTGAGAGGATGCGAGGAGGGGCAAGAAAGGGTGGGCAAGAGAGGGGGCGAGGGGGGAGAGAAAGAGGCAAGAGAGAGGGGGCAGAGAGAGGGGAGAGAGGGGAGAGAAAGGGAGAGAGGCGAGAGAGAGAAAGGCAAGGTGGGAGAGAGATGCGAGAGAGAGAGAGCGAGAGGCAAGAGAGAGAGAGGCGAGAGAGAGAGAGAGGTGAGGCAAGAGAGAGAGGGGTGAGAGAGAGGCGAGAGAGAGAGGCGAGGCGATAGAGAGAGGTGAGGCAAGAGAGAGGAGGAGAGAGGGGGAGAGACACAGATGCAAGAGAGGTGAGGCAAGAGAGAGAGGCAAGAGAGCGGGGGGAGGGGGGAGAGAGGGGGGAGAGGGGGGAGAGAGAGGCGAGAGAGAGAGAGCAGTGAGAGAGCTGAGAGAGAGAGAGAGGCAAGAGAGTGAGAGGCGAGAGAGAGAGGCGGGGGAGAGAGAGAGGCTAGGCTAGAGAGAGTGCTGACACGAGAGAGAGTGTTGAGGTGAGAGAGAGAGAGAGGCGAGAGAGAGGGGGACAGAGAGAGGGCAGAGAGGGGAGAGAAGAGAGAGAGAGGCGAGAGAGAGAGAGAGGCAAGGCGGGAGAGAGGCGAGAGAGAGGCGAGGCGAAAAAGAGAGAGAGGAGAGAGGGGGGAGAGAGAGGAGAGAGAGGGGAAGAGAGGGGGAGAGAGGGGGAGAGAGGGGGGAGAGAGAGATGCAAGAGAGAGCGAGAGGCAGGAGAGAGAGGCGAGAGAGAGCTGAGAGAGAGGTGAGAGAGAGAGGTGAGGTGAGAGTGAGTGAGGCGAGAGAGGGGGGTGACAGAGAGGGGGGAGAGAGAGAGAGGAGGGGGAGAGAGGGGGGAGAGGGGGGAGAGGGGGGGAGAGAGAGGGGGGAGAGAGGGGGGAGAGGGGGGGAGAGAGAGGGGGGAGAGAGGGGGGAGAGAGAGAGACAAGAGAGAGTTGAGGCTAGAGAGAGGTGAGGTGAGAGAGAGAGGCGACAGAGAGAGGCACGCGAGAGAGATGTGAGAGAGAGAGGTGAGATAGAGCAGTGACAGAGCTGAGAGAGAGCGGGAGGCGAGAGAGAGGCGGGGGAGAGAGAGAGTGGAGAGAGAGGCGATAGAGAGAGGTGAGAGAGAGGCGAGAGAGAGAGGGGGCAACAGAGAGAGGGGCGAGAGAGAGAGGTGAGAGGGAGGGGCAAGAGAGAGAGGGGGCAACAGAGAGAGGGGCGAGAGAGAGAGGTGAGAGAGGCGAGAGAGAGAGGCGAGAGAGGCGAGGCGAGAGAGAGAGGTGAGAGAGAGGGGGGGCAACAGAGAGAGGGGCGAGAGAGAGAGGCGAGAGAGGTGAGAGGGGGGAGAGAGTGGAGAGAGAGGCGATAGAGAGAGGTGAGAGAGAGGCGAGAGAGGGGGCAACAGAGAGAGGGGCGAGAGAGAGGCGAGAGGGAGGGGCAAGAGAGAGAGGGGGCAACAGAGAGAGGGGCGAGAGAGAGAGGTGAGAGAGGCGAGAGAGAGAGGCGAGAGAGAGGTGAGAGAGAAGTGAGAGAGAAGTGAGAGAGAGGCTAGGCGAGACAGAGATGCAAGAGAGAGAGAGGTGAGAGAGAAAGAGGCGAGAGAGAGAGGCGAGTGAGAGGGAGAGAGCCATGAGAGAGAGAGGGGCGAGAGGGAGAGAGGCGAGACAGAGAGGGGGCGAGAGAGAGATGCAAAGAGAGAGAGAGGCGAGAGAGAGAGGCGAGAGAGAGAGAGGCGAGAGAGAGATGCAAAGAGAGAGAGAGGAGGAGTGAGGGGGAAGAGAGAGAGGGGGAGACAGGCAAGAAAGAGGCGAGAGAGAAGTGAGAAAGAGAGGTGAGGTGAGAGAGAAAGAGGGGTGAGAGAGGGGGACGAGAGAGAGAGAAAGGGGTGAGAGAGAGGCAAGAGAGAGAGGGGCGAGAGAGGGGGGCGAGAGAGAGAGAAAGGGGTGAGAGAGAGGCAAGAGAGAGAGAGGCGAGAGAGAGAGAGGCGAGAGGGAGGCGAGTGGGAGGCGAGAGAAGCGACAAAGAGAGAGAGAGACGACAGAGAGAGCGGCAAGGAGAGAGAGAGGAGGAGTGAGGGGGAAGAGAGAGAGGGGGGAGAGAGGCAAGAAAGAGGCGAGAGAGAGGTGAGAAAGAGAGGCGAGGCAAGAGAGCAGTGGGGCGAGAGAGGCGAGAGAGAGAGAGGCAAGAGAGAGAGAGTGGCGAGAGAGAGAGGGGCGAGAGAGAGAGGTGAGGCGAGAGAGCGGTGGGGCGAGAGGGGCGAGAGAGAGAGAGGCGAGGTGAGAGAGAGAGGTGAGAGAGAAGCGAGAGAGAGAGAGAGGTGCACACAAGAGCGGCATGAGAGAGAGAGGTGAGGCGAGAGAGAGAGGGTGAGAGAGAGAGGGGGGCGAGAGAGGTGAGGGTGAGACAGGGAGAGAGATGACCAAGAGATTCGAGAGAGAGGGGAGAGAGACATGAGAGAGAGAGGCAAGGCGAGAGAGGGGGCACGAGAGAGAGAGGTGAGGTGAGGTGAGAGAGGGGGCAAGAGAGAGGGGGCAAGAGAGAGGGGGAGAGAGAGCGGCTAGGCGAGAGAGAGGGGGGCGAGAGAGAGGGGGGCGAGAGAGAGAGGCAAGAGAGAGAGGCAAGAGAGAGACACATGCGAGGCGAGAGAGAGGTGGGCGAGAGAGGTGAGAAAGGTGTGAGAGAGAGGCGAGGTGAGAGAGGGGGAGAGAGAGAGGTGAGAGAGAGGGGGGCCGAGAGAGGCGAGAGAGAGAGGCAAGAGAGAGTGAGGGGCGAGAGAGAGCGAGGGGTGAGAGAGAGAGGCGAGAGAGAGAGAGAGGGGCGAGAGAGAGCGAGGGGCGAGAGAGAGGGGGCAAGAGAGAGAGGCGAGGCGAGAGAGGGAGGTGAGGCGAGATAGAGGGGAGAGACAGGCAAGGCAAGAGAGGGAGGTGGGATGAGAGAGAGGGGGGCAAGAGAGAGAGAGGCGAGAGAGAGACAGAGGGAGGACAGAGAGAGAGAGAGAGAATCGACAGAGAGAGAGAGGCGAGAGAGAGAGGGGTGGGGCGAGAGAGAGAGGCAAGGTGAGAGAGAGAGGCGAGGCGAGAGAGAGAGAGGCAAGGCGAGAGAGAGAGAGGCGCCAGATAGAGAGGCGACAGAGCGAGAGGGGGCAAGGCGAGAGAGAGAGGGGGGGCAGGCGAGAGAGAGTGGGGAGGCGAGAGAGGCGAGGCGAGAATGAGGCGAGGCAAGAGAGAGAGGTGAGAGAGAGAGAGAGAGGCGAGAGACAGGTGAGAGAGAGAGAGGCGACAGAGAGAGAGGGGCGAGGCGAGAGAGAGAGGTGAGAGAGAGTGAGGGGGCGAGAGAGCGAGAGAGGCGAGGCGAGAGTGAGGCGAGGCAAGAGAGAGAGGTGAGAGAGAGAGAGACAGGCGAGAGAGAGAGAGGCGAGAGACAGGTGAGAGAGAGAGAGGCGACAGAGAGAGAGGGGCGAGGCGAGAGAGAGAGGTGAGAGAGAGTGAGGGGGCGAGAGAGCGAGAGAGGCGAGGCGAGAGTGAGGCGAGGCAAGAGAGAGAGGTGAGAGAGAGAGAGACAGGCGAGAGAGAGAGGCGAGAGAGAGGCGAGAGAGAGGCGAGAGAGAGGGGGGCGAGAGAAAGAGGTGAGAGAGGAGAGAGAGAGAGGGGGGCGAGACAGAGAGGGGGCGAGAGAGAGAGGGGGGCGAGACAGAGAGAGAGGCGAGATAGAGAGAGAGAGGTGAGGCGAGAGAGAGTGGAGAGAGAGAGACGAGGGGAAAAAGAGAGAGAGGCGGGCGAGATGCGAGAGAGAGGCGCGCGAGAGAGAGAGAGGCGAGGTGAGAGAGGGGGGCGAGAGAGAGGGGAGCGAGAGAAGGAGACGGGCAAGAGAGGTGAGAAAGGTGAGAGAGAGAGGGGGGAGAGAGAGGCGAGGCGAGAAAGAGGGGGGAGAGAGAGAGAAGCGAGGTGAGAGAGAGAGGGTGAGAGAGAGGCGAGAGAGAGAGAGGCAAGGCGAGAGGGGGGTGAGAGAGGGGGGCGAGAGAGGTGAGGGCGAGAGAGGGAGAGAGGGGGGCGAGAGAGGGGAGGGCAAGAGAGAGAGGCGAGATAGAAAGAGGCGAGAGAGACAGGCGAGAGAGACAGGCGAGAGAGGGGGGGGGCAAGAGAGAGGGGGAGAGAGAGAGAGCGGCTAGGCGAGAGAGGGGGGGCGAGAGAGAGAGGCAAGAGAGAGAGGCAAGAGAGAGGCGAGAGAGAGACAGGCGAGGCGAGAGAGAGGTGGGCGAGAGAGGAGAGAAAGGCGTGAGAGAGAGGCGAGGCGAGAGAGAGGGGAGAGAGAGGGGGGCGAGAGAGACCGAGGGGCGAGAGAGGGGGGCTAGAGAGAGAGGCGAGGCGAGAGAGGGAGGTGAGGCAAGATAGAGGGGAGAGAGGCGAGGCGAGAGAGGGAGGGGGGACGAGAGAGAGGGGGGCAAGAGAGAGAGGCAAGAGAGAGACAGGGGCGACACAGAGAGAGAGAGAGAATCGACAGAGAGAGAGAGAGAATCGACAGAGAGAGAGAGGCGAGAGAGAGGGGGGCGAGGCGAGATAGAGAGAGGCAAGGTGAGAGAGAGAGGCAAGGTGAGAGAGAGACAGGCGAGGCGAGAGAGAGAGAGGCGACAGAGAGAGAGGCATGAAAGAGAGAGGGGCGCGAAAGAGAGGCGACAGAGTGAGAGAGGGGCAAGGCGGGGGGGAGGCGAGAGAGAGTGAGGGGGCGAGAGAGGCGAGGCGAGAGTGAGGCGAGGCAAGAGAGAGAGGTGAGAGAGAGAGACAGGCGAGAGAGAGAGAGAGGCGACAGAGAGAGAGAGGCAATATAGAGAGAGAGGGGTGAGGCGAGAGAGGCAAGAGAGAATGAGGGGGTGAGAGAGCGAGAGAGGTGAGGCGAGAGTGAGGCGAGGCGAGAGAGAGAGGTGAGAGAGAGAGGTGAGAGAGAGACGAGGCAGGGAGCGAGAGAGAGAGGGGGGCGAGAGAGAGAGGTGAGAGGAGGGGGGGCGAGACAGAGAGGGGGGCGAGAGAGAGAGAGGGAGGCGAGACAGAGAGAGAGGCGAGATAGAGAGAGAGAGGTGAGGCGAAAGAGAGAGTGGAGAGAGAGAGACAAGGGGAGAAAGAGAGAGAGGCGAGCGAGAGGCGAGCGAGAGGCGAGAGAGGCGAGAGAGAGGCGAGGGGGGCGAGAGAGAGGGGGCGAGAGAGAGAAGTGAGGCGAGAGAGCGAGGGGCAAGAGAGAGAGGTGAGGCGAGAGAGTTGGGGGGTGAGAGAAGGAGACAGGGGCGAGAGAGGTGAGAAAGGTGAGAGAGAGAGGGGAGAGAGAGGCGAGGCGAGAAAGAGGGGGGAGAGAGAGAGAAGCGAGGCGAGAGAGAGAGGGTGAGAGAGAGAGGCGAGAGAGAGAGAGGCAAGGCGAGAGGGGGGCGAGAGAGGGGGCGAGAGAGGTGAGGGCGAGAGAGGGAGAGAGGGGGGCGAGAGAGGGGAGGGCAAGAGAGAGAGGCGAGATAGAAAGAGGCGAGAGAGACAGGCGAGAGAGAGAGGTGACAGAGAGAGGCGAGAGAGAGAGGGGCGAGGCGAGAGAGAGAGGCGAGGTGAGAGAGAGAGGTGAGAGAGACAGGCGAGGGAGGCGAGAGAGAGGCGAGAGAGAGAGATGAGGCAGGGGGGCGAGAGAGAGAGGGGGCGAGAGAAAGAGAGGAGAGAGAGGAGAGAGAGAGGGGGCGAGACAGAGAGGGGGGCGAGACAGAGGGGGGTGGGGGGGGCAAGACAGAGGGGGGCAAGACAGAGAGAGGAGGGCGAGAGAGAGAGAGGCGAGATAGAGAGAGGCGAGGCGAGAGGCGAGAGAGAGAGACGAGGCAGGGGGGCGAGAGAGAGAGGGGGGCGAGAGAAAGAGAGGAGAGAGAGGAGAGAGAGAGGGGGGCGAGACAGAGAGGGGGGCGAGAGAAAGAGAGGAGAGAGAGGAGAGAGAGAGGGGGGCGAGACAGAGAGGGGGGCGAGACAGAGGGGGGTGGGGGGGGCAAGACAGAGGGGGGCAAGACAGAGAGAGGAGGGCGAGAGAGAGAGAGGCGAGATAGAGAGAGGCGAGGCGAGAGGCGAGAGAGAGAGACGAGGCAGGGGGGCGAGAGAGAGAGGGGGGCGAGAGAAAGAGAGGAGAGAGAGGAGAGAGAGAGGGGGGCGAGACAGAGGGGGGTGAGACAGAGGGGGGTGAGACAGAGGGGGGCGAGAGAGAGGGGGGCAAGACAGAGAGGTGAGCAAGACAGAGAGAGGGGGCGAGAGAGAGAGAGGCGAGATAGAGAGAGAGGCGAGGCGAGAGGGGGGCGAGGCAAGGTGAGAGAGAGAAGCGAGAGAGGAGAGAGAGAGGCGCAAGAGAGAGAGAGGTGAGGCAAGAGAGAGGGGCGAGAGAAAGAGAGGGGCGAGAGAGAGAGGCGAGAGAGGGGAGAGAGAGAGGGCCGAGGTGAAAGAGAGGCGAGGCGAGAGAGAGAGGGGGGCCGAGAGAGGCGAGAGAGAGCGAGAGCGAGGGGCAAGAGAGAGAGAAGAGAGAGAGAGAGAGAGAGAGAAGAGAGAGAGAGAGAGGCGAGAGAGAGAGGGGGGCCGAGAGAGGCGAGAGAGAGCGAGAGCGAGGGGCAAGAGAGAGAGGCGAGAGAGAGAGAAGAGAGAGAGAGAGGGGCGAGAGAGAGGGGGAGCGAGGCGAGAGGGGGGGCGAGAGAGAGGGGGAGGCGAGAGAGAGAGAGGTGAGAGACAGAGGGGGGCGAGAGAGGAGAGAGAGAGGAGAGAGTCGAGAGAGAGAGAGAGGCGAGAGAGAGAGAGAGGAGAGAGAGAGAGGGGTGAGAGGGGGGGAGCGAGGCGAGAGGGGGGGCGAGAGAGAGGGGGAGGCGAGAGAGAGAGGTGAGAGACAGAGGGGGGCGAGAGAGGAGAGAGAGATTCGAGAGAGAGAGAGGCGAGAGAGAGAGGCGAGAGAGAGAGGTGAGAGAGAGGCGAGGCGACAGGCAAGGTGAGAGAGAGCAGGGGGCGAGAGAGAGAGGTGAGAGAGAGAGGCGAGAGAGAGTGAGGGGCGAGAGAGAGAGTCGAGGCGATAGAGAGAGAGAGTCAAAGCGAGAGAGTGTTGAGGTGAGAGAGTGTTGAGGAGAGAGGCGAGCGAGAGAGGGGGCAAGAGAGAGGGTGAGGGTGAGAGGGGGGGCGAGACAGAGAGTGGGGGTGAGACAGAAGGGGTGCGAGAGACAGAGAGAAATTCCAGGCGAGAGACAGAGAGGGGGGCGAGAGACAGGGGGTCGAGACGAGAGAGAGAGAGGGAGTTGAGGCTAGAGAGAGGGGGCGAGAGAGAAAGGGGGCGAGAGAGAGAAAGTTGAGGCACACGAAAGAGAGAGAGTCGAGGCGAGAGAGAGAAAGAGAGAGAGTCAAGAGAGAGAGAAAGTTGACAGAGAGAGAGAGTCGAGGCGGGAGAGAGAGAGGGAGAGAGAGGCGGGAGAGAGAGATAATCGAGAGAGAGAGAGAGGGGGTGAGAGAGAGAGAGGGCGAGAGAGAGAGAGGGCGGAGAGGGAGAGAGAGTGGGGCGCGAGAGAGAGAGTCGAGGCGGGAGAGAGAGAGGGAGAGAGAGGCGGGAGAGAGAGATAATCGAGAGAGAGAGAGTCGGGAGAGAGAGAGAGGCGAGAGGGAGAGAGAGGCGAGAGGGTGAGAGAGAGAGGGGCACGGGGGGGCAGGGGGGCAAGAGAGGGAGGGGCGAGAGAAGGGGTGGCGAGAGAGAGAGAGAAGGGGCAGGGGGCGGGGGGGACAAGAGAGAGGGGGGGCGAGAGAGAGGGGAGGCAAGAGAGAGAGTGGCGAGAGGGGCGCGAGAGAGAGAGGGTCGAGGCAAGAGAGAGAGAGGGTCGAGGTGAGAGAGGGAGTCGAGGATAGAGAGAGGGGGCGAGAGAGAGTCGAGGCGCACGAGAGAGAGTCGAGGCGAGAGAGAGAAAGAGTCGAGAGAGAGAGAGAGAGAAAGTTGACAGAGAGAGAGAGTCGGGGGAGAGAGAGACTCGAGGCGAGAGAGAGGGGGCGAGAGAGAGAGAGAGGGGCGAGAGAGAGAGGGAGAGAGTGGGCGGAGAGAGAGAGAGAGAGAGAGAGAGAGAGAGAGGCGGGGGAGAGAGAGAGAGGCGGGGGAGAGAGAGACTCGAGGCAAGAGAGAGGGGGCGAGAGAGAGAGAGAGGGGCGAGAGAGAGAGGGAGAGAGTGGGCCGAGAGAGAGAGAGAGAGAGAGAGAGGCGGGGGAGAGAGAGAGAGGCGGGGGAGAGAGAGAGAGGCAACAAGGACATAAAAAGCAGCATTCAAGGAAAAAAACCTACCCCAAAGAACTTCAAAAACTGAACTCTGATGAGGACAAAACCTACAAAATTGAGAAGATCATTGCTGCAAAAGGGAAGGGAAGAAAGAAACAGCTGGTGTGGCTGGCCCTAGAAATTTAACAGTCAGAAGCCTACTGTGACCGCAAGGCGGGAAACAGAGAGTCGGATACCGGCAGAGAGAGACACTCAAGGCACGTGAGGGGTTAAACGGGGTAGATTTAATGAAGGCCTTAGACTCCAAGCTGCGCGGGGAGCCCCAGGAACCACACCGAGGGGTTGCCGATGGGAGGCTGCTGGACGCATGGGTTGGACGCATGGATCGGACACAAGGCAGGACTCGCGGGTCGGACGCACGGGTGGGACCCACCTCGTTGTATCCCAAGGGCCCCTTAAATCTGCTAGAGCTATTTCCTTATCTCAGCTGTGCTAAGCTTGAGTAGCTGCCGGCCGGGAAGCTCCCCCCCCCCCCATCCTCTCTGTGTGACACTTACCTTGAAATATAGTTTCCAATTCATGGGCCCATTGGCCAGTTCTTCTGGTTTGCGTGGCCTTTTCGGGAATCCCTTTGGGGCTTTTCCTTATTTTCTCCACGCACATGTTTCTGAAGTCGGTGTTTTGTTTTGGTTTTCTATTTTCTCGGATAGTGTTGCCTGTGTCTTGCAGCACAGTGAAAAGCCCAAAGGCTGTCCCAGTAATACTGGTCATCCTGGTGGCTTGGGGCCAGGCAAGGTGGCCTCTTGATCTGGCTCACAGGATTGGTTTCTTCTTTGTACAGGGTGGGGGTTGCACAGGGGGCCCCTTCGTGGCCATCCTAGGATGGGGTTGGTAGCCCTTGCACATGTTCTAACCTTTTCGTCCGTTGCTGTCTCCCCTCCCCTCCCCCCCCCCCCAGCCATGCTTTTGGTGCACCCTGCCCCCTTAAACTTCACCCCACACACCAAATATTTTAGGACTTGTTCAGCAGCCTGTGACCGACCAATAAACCCCTACACTGGAAGAAGGCTCAGAGGAGATGGGCAAGGGCAATGTGCCCATGAAGCTCAGGGAAGAATGTAGGGAGTGACTGACCACAGCTGTTGCACAGAGAACTGACTTTATCTCAACACAAAGGAGACCAGAGGGTGGCCTTTGTTTTAGATAAACGGCCTTATCAGTTGAGTGGATCAACCGGTTGTGTAAATGTTTTTCCCTGAGTTAATCAAAAGAGTGTGAATGTCTCCCTGAGTTAGCCAGACCAGCATGGGGGGGAGCATATACGTGGCTCAGCCCAACATAGAGTATAAAACCTGAACAACTACCAAAGGAATTTGGAAGAGAGCAATGGGCTTGGGCTGGCTTCGACCCACGTATTCCTTCCCAGCGATTGGGGACGCCCAGCGTCGTGACAGTGAGCATATTATAGAGACCGGTAAAGGGAAGCATATTGGTATTGTGATTGAACTGTATATTGCAATTGCTATATTATGCTAAGTGTAACTTACTCTTGTATTGTGATTTCAGTATATTGCAGTATCATGCTGCTAAATCAGAATACCATGTAACATCAAATATCTTCAAATAAGTAAATTTAATATTAAACCTTACACCTCCACGTGCGGAATATCTAAAAGAACCTGGTCAGAGAGTACTGGGCTCTGACATTGCCTTGCAAAGTGAGGGGCCCCCAACCTGCTTTTTACTTTTATTCAATTACTTTCTCTTCACATTTAAACTTTAATGATTTATTTAATTAGCTCTTATTAAAGAATGGTTTATACATTTTATGCCTATACTTTTATGAATATATTTAATTTATATATCTTCATATATGTGTGTATATATATATTCTAAATACACATATAAATATATATCAAGTGTATCTATCTATAAATAAATCTATATTTGTACACTCTTTTATATATACATATTTCTATATGTAGAACTAACAGCTATAATTGTTTTATATACATATGTATAAATATATATTTATATATGAGCACTTCCTGGACCAAGGGAAACAGGCAGACAGTTAGAGGGTGTTCTGAGATCACATGGGTATGATGGTGTCAAAAAATGGCAACCAGACAATCACAGATCAATATGAAAATATGTGGAGCATGATGTTGTAAAAAATGTGCACCCCCCCATGTATGCAGTAGGAGGGGGCTTCCTGTTCTGACATACTTCTGGGTAAACCAGTAGGGGCGGCTGGTCCTGCCAGCCAATCACATGGCTGTATGAAAACATGTGGGTTATGATGCTGTCAAAAATGGTGGCTACTTGCCATAAATTGGCAGCTGAATCATCATGGTGGCCTCTGTTTATTTAGTGGGAGGGGACTTCCTGTTCTGACATCCTTCTGGTGTAAACAGGAAGGAGTGGCCAGTCCTGCCAGCCAATCACAGGGCTGCCTGAGAACATGTGGGGTATGATGGTGTCAACAAATGGTAGTCAGCCAATCATGAAGCAGTATGAAAAAATGCGGGTTATGAAGTTTTACAAAATAGCAGCTGCCTTCAATAAAATGATGGCTGAAACAAAATGGCGGCCTTTATATATTTAGTGGGAGAGGACTTCCTGTTCTGACATACTTCCAGTTAAACTGGAAGGGGCAGCTGGTCCTGCCAGCCAAGCACAGGGCAGTCTGTGAATACATGAGGTATGATATTTTACAAAATTGTGGGCCCCCCCCCAGGGGCAAAAAGAGGTGGAATAAACAGACTGCGTGACTGGAATAGGGGAGGGACTTCTGGGGCAAGTGGGACATGTAGGGGCAGGACTTCCGTGGGAAGTTGGGAGGTGTGGCACTTCTCACTTCTTATCTTGGATAAAAGTTGTCCTTAGTGAGCTGAGAGCTTATGGGTTAGGATTAGAAGGCAGACCAGCATGGGTGATGTTGTAGTGGGTGTCGGCTACAGACCGTCTGATCAGGAAGAAGAAGATGAGGCCTTCTTCAGACAATTGGAAGAAACTTCATCTTCGCAGGCCCTGGTCCTCATGGGGGACTTGAACCACCCCAACATCTGCTGGAGGGACAACACAGCAGGGCACAAGCAATCCAGGAGGCGTCTTGATGAAAATTTCCTGACACAGGTGATTGAGAAGCTGTCGAGGGGAGGCACTCTGCTGGACCTAGTTGGAGCATCTGCAATAAGAGGAGAGGCTCAGAGAGCTGGGATTGTTTAGCCTCAAGAAGAGAAGGCTCGGGGGGATATTATCCATGCGTATAAACACCTGATGGGAGACAGTAAAGAAGATGGAGACAGACTCTTCTCAGCGGTACCCAGTGACAGGACGAGAGGCAGTGGGCACAAATTGAAACACAGGAAATTCCATTTAAACACCAGAAAAAAAAAAACCTGCTTTACTGTGAGGATGGTCAAACACTGGACCAGGTTGCCCAGAGAGGTTGTGGAGTCTCCATCCTTGGAGCTATTCAAAACATGCCTGGACATGGCCCTGAGCAATCTGCTTTAGTTGAGCCTGCTTTGAGCAGGGAGGTTGGACTAGATCATCTCCAGAGGTCCCTTCCAAAGTCAACCATTCTGTGATTCTGTGACCTTTTGCTAGAGAAGTCAGTCAAATTTTTTTCCAGGGCAAGGGAAATTCATGATCTTACAGAAACTCTAGTTACCTCATAAAATTCATATAAATGCTTCAACTTAGTGTAAAACTATCTTTAAAAAAAAGTTTGAAATATAAAGAGAGACTGTTCCATGTTACTTGTTAAATCTAGAATTTTTTGTCATGTTTAAGGGTTACACTGCTAATCTGACAAGGGATGCAGAAACAATCCTAGTGGGGAATTATACTCAAGGGAGTGTTGCACAGTAAGAATTTAGGTTATCCCTATTTCCCTACATATGAATCTCTTGGCTCACTTGCTAGCAGCAGGGTCCTCAAAGTGCTCCCAGCTGTTCTAATAGTAAAAGTATCAACTTCAATGGGAACAGAGCTATTTTGATTCTAATTTTTAATCTCCCTGTTTTATTCCGCAGTAAAATAATGGCAGTATTTACTTTGATGCATGGCTACGTTATGGTTTATGAACAGTTTGTTTTTCTCAAAAAGCACTACTTTTTCAATTATAAAAAAAATATTCTACACGTCTTTGTATTTATTGCAAATCCCTCATCAACCATGAAACTTTAACACCCTTTTAAGATTTTGGCCCAAAATGTAGACAAACCATTAAATTTTAGCATCTGTCTTTAAACTTTATGGCCTAGTCACTAATATTCTTATTGTAAATTGCATGCAAATTTCTCCCCTTTCCCATGGCACTGTAATCTCTTTTGTTTCCAAGGTTTTGCATGGATATAAACAAAAGTAATATTTGGCACTATGTATTTCATTTCTTGTAGCTCACTGTTGTGGGCAAAACAGTCTCAACTTGGGGAATTTTTACTTAATTTAATTTACTGTAGATTAACACAAAATTCTGTTCACTGATTCAGGTCTTGAGAAAAAAAGAGAACATAATTAAACTAACTCTTATATAAAAACCTTTCCTACCCCTTCCCCAGGTTCAGCTTAAGTCAAGCACCTATCTTCCCCCTTCCTAGGCTCAACTTCCCTTATGTTCACTGTGGTTTACACTCAGTCCATCTCAATTCCTCCAGTGAGGCGGGTGGCGCAGGAGGTTGGGTGTTTGTGTAATGGTTTCTTTCTGCTGTTCCTTTTGCTTATCGGTTTGTTTCTGCTGCTCCTTGCTTCTTACTGGTTTTCCTCTGCCACTCTGTGCTTCTCGCTGGCTTTCCTGCCTCTCTGTTTCTTAGTGTCCCTGCTCCGGCATGGGGTGCCCATGGGCCACAGGCTCTTTATGGGTGTACTTGCTCCAGCGTGGGTCCTGCATGGGCTGGAACAGAACAGAAACAGAAACCTCAAATTGTTATATGCTGCTTTCTCAAAGTATTGGGCCATTCACAGCACATATCTGTTTCACTGTAGACAGGAAAATTAGCTCATAATTGAACAAATCAGATGATTACTAATATCACTATCACACACACAGACACACACCCATTAGTAATGGCATTAGTAGTGGCTGCAGAGAGAACTATCAAAGTTATCAAATGCTCTCTAGTGGGAGAAAAGCAAAAGCAAAAACTGATGTAGCAATGTCCTCTCGCTCTCACTTACACATGCACATGCCTGGTGCACACACATCCATGAACAACTTTGCCTTGGATGTCTCTTTCACAGAAAAGCAAAGATGCCAAAGATGTTTTGTTTGCTGTATTTATTTAAAATTGGAAAGGGGTCCAATACAATAAAGATGAAATACCTGACGAAGCTGCACGCTAAACTTTTTGCTCATAATTTCATAAAGTATCTTGGAACAAACTAAACCTCAGATTAATCTGAGACCCATAGTAATGTGGCTCACCTATCCATAGGATTATCTAAGTTTCAATATTCCTTCCCTCCCATATCACTCAGCAGATGACTTTTTTTTCTCAGTTTGTCCAACACGTTGCCAAAATTTTTTTGCTATTATTCAGTAGAACTGTGGCATGGAGGAAAGTTAGCTTGTTACAAAACAGTCTGGAGATGAAAGGTAATGTTGATAAGCTATGATGCGCGGGGATCATACGTGTACCTTTTTAGCTGAGAATATGTGGCTACACTTAGGACTTCGTTGAGTCCTTCTAGCTGCTTTTGGATACGTAGAGGCAAGCCTTTTTTTTCTACAGCTGGCTTGAACATTGCAACCATTTCTTTCAAACGGAAAGCTTGTTATCATGAGCCTGCTCTCTTGGTTATGGTCAATACTAGTTTATTTCAGTGCACTCTATCTTGGGATAAAGCTGGAAAATGAAGCTAATACAAAATATAGAAGCTAGTTTGTTTGGCACTCTCCCCAGGAGCACTTGACTCCAAAATGTTTGCATTACTGCCTAATGTTTCTAGGTGGAATTAATGTTTTTTCTAAGACATTTTTCACTTCACGCAAAACAGTCCAGGTGACTCTGCCCATGGAGCAGCCCTTATGATGGGCCCTCCATTTTGGAATTTGTCCTCTTTGCCTCAAAAATACCCTAACTCTGCTGCCCTTTGGGACATGCACAGGTCTAGGATTTGCAGTGAGGGAGAGGTAGAGTGGATTTGATTTTGCTAGTGGGTCATTTTCTGGTTTGGGGAAAGCTGTTTTTTTCTGTCTTTCTTAATACGTATGCCAAAAGTATCTGCCAAAGGAAGCCAGGGTAAACCCTAGCTCTCTGCTTGCCATTTTTGATAGAGTTGACTGGCCTCACATGGAAAAAATAGTCTTGAGCCGTGCCTGAATTAACAATAATTTTGTTATTTGTTAATTAACACAAGTTGTAGAAATCTAGTTTAGGCACTACTGCTCTTGGCCACGGACTTTTAATGCTAATTATGCTTGGGGTTAAGCATCACTCTAAATGTCTTTTGTCCAAGCTAGAGAGTATAATCATGTTACAAAACATGGGGAGAGAGGCGGGGCGGGGGGGAGAGGGGGGGAGAGAATATAAGGAAGAATATAATGGAAGTCTAGCTATATCCAGTGGATGCATTGGTGGCAGTATCTACAAGCCATGAGGGGATTGAGAAATTCCACAGTGAGTTACAAGGACCTTCTAAAGCCATCAGAACAAGAACAGCACAACTAAGAATTAGCTTGGACACTGTGGTGGCCCTTTTTTCCCCCCATAAATGATTGCATTAGGGGGGGAGTAGAGTGTAAAGAAAAGCTCTGGGATTCAGGCATATATGGTACTTTTAACTAGCACCATATTAGTAGCAATAAGCGAATGATT
This sequence comes from Dromaius novaehollandiae, assembly GCF_036370855.1. Lineage (NCBI taxonomy): Eukaryota > Metazoa > Chordata > Aves > Casuariiformes > Dromaiidae > Dromaius > Dromaius novaehollandiae. Next base: position 3,138,589 of record NC_088130.1, read on the forward strand.
ACCATGCTACAAGGCAGGGAATTCCCGGGAGCTGGAGGTCACACGAGATTCACCTTCACAGTCTTTCTAAATGTTTCTTAATTTTCAACCAATCCCTCCAAGTTGTCCTCCCTTCATTCAAAAAATACAGGCAATTCCAATTATTACCACTGTTCTGTTGTTTCCTATTGTAATTCTAGATACTGGAAGAGCAGGATTCAGTCTGTTCAATAACCTTCCTCTCTAATTATAGTAGGATTACACAGTGCTTTTTTTTTCCCCATTGTAGTGATTCACATTGCACATTTAGACAAATCGTCAGTGTTGGGACAGATGGCATCAATGTTTAATTTAGTTGGTCAAAGCTTGCTGTAGCTTATGTACTTTACGTTTGGGTCAGCAGCAGTAGAGGGCAGTCATTCCATTCTTTTGTAGCCTCACTGCCTCATTCTAGGGCCTTGGTGAACTTTCTGGAAAGGAGAAGGAGAGCCCTTGCTCTCCTTTTGTGTGTGTGCTCAGGACACTTCACCAGTGTTTTGGGAAACCGCCTCTGGGGAGATCTTGGCAGCACATGTCCAGCACGCAAGCACGTTGAGAGTGATGAGCCCAGCAAGTAGTTCCTAACCTTTTATTTGGTGCTGTCTCTGCAGACCCAACCAGTAGCTCTTTCTGTTTAGAACTACCTTGCTTTGGCTTGTTTTGTGTTTGAATAAAACCTTCATTTTAATAATTTACTTTTTTGCTTTATGTGTTTGCTTCCTCCTTAGGGCTTTGGCTGGCTCAGAATCCCATCAAAAGTATATTTAATAAAATTGCATTGCAGTACCACAAAGTCAATTTACCACATAACATGTTTGCTGGTGTTCATAAAATGAAAACTGAACCAAGGACAGTAGTACCTTGGATATGGCCACAAGTCAATTTCCTTATGGACTTCATTGCTGAGTGTGGTGTTTTCTAATATTCTCATTAACAATTGGAACACATCCTCTCTTTGCCATTCAGTGGTGATATTGCACTAATGCATAAAACAATAAAGTTTATGTTACCAAAACTCATTCCTTGACGTGTATCAGTAGGTGAATACTGTTGTAAGGATTTTGTGAAGAAATCTAGAAATTTTAGCACAACCTTTTCTTAAAATTTTTCTTCATGCTACCTAAAGTATTTATGTTCACACAAAATAAATCCCTCTACCTGTAAGTAAAATACATTCTTTATAAAAGGTGGTCTGTTCCAGAACTCTTTGCTGCGCCTTGGTTTCTGACTCTCTGAGACTTTCCTGTAATAAAGTTGCTGTCTTATAATGCTCAAGATGCTACCTTAAAAGTATAGTGCTGTGTTTATGACTGAGCATAGTTTGCACTGGTAAAAGTTACTGATTCTTTGTCATGGGTAACTGAAAATAAAACATTAGAAAATGTAACAAACATATGTTCTACATTCCACAGGAGCTCCCAGTTCCTCCAATATTTATATCCCCAAATTGTCGCTTTCTTCATACAATCAAGGTTTTTTATTAAAGATGTGCCAAGCCAGAAAGAGCATTTCAGCCTCTAGCTGTGCCTGTTACCTTTACATATGAGAAGCGGGAAATAGCCGCAGAGCACAGCATCCTGCAAAGGATTATGACTGGACTTGCCTGTTTGTGTTGTAGCACTGCTTTAGAGGCTGCTGTCAAGTTTTAGAGTTGCAGCATGCAAGGTTCTGTACAAAACACAAGCTCATGAGCTTGTATACCTACTCTCATTTATGACCCACAGAGCCAGTGCTGAATGATCATTTATCTGACTGTGCAAAAAGAGTTATTCCTAAGGGTAGACTCTGACAAGTGATCATCGTAATTCTAATTTTGATCATTCTTGCTTGAAGTGCCAAGAGGGCTGCGAAGAGATCTACGGTGTTAAACTGCCTAGCCACATGCTGATCTGGTTTCTCTGTAACAATAAGAGATTGGTCATTCATCCGGCTTGTCTTGGGTATGTTATTTATGGTGGTCTAGATGCTGACATGGTCTGACAGCTGAAAGGTAGACATACAGCGGTGACATGCTATATATATATTGTAGGATCTGACAATAAATCTGCCTTTAAAAGGTTGTCGTTTTTTAATTATACCACATAGCCTGTCTCTTTGCCTTGTAGTTGTGGGAAGCAGCATTGCTAACACTCTGCTTTCATTCACTGCAAAAAGAAAAATTCAAAGCAGGAATCTTTCTTTTTAAAGTATGGTTGCAGTCAGAAGAGGATTGTTAATTTAACACATTGATAATTTTTTGCTCCTGGCAAGCAGATTGGCCTTCTTCAGATATAAAGTGAAAATAGCATCTGTATTTTTTTGACTGTCAGCATGGCAGGATCAGCACAGTGTATGAAAATCCATATAGCATGTTGTCACTGGCAAGACAGTAAATAACGACCTGCAGTGGATTTGGATACTGGGGTTTATTTAAGAACTGACAAGATTAGAGCTTTTACCTGGCTTTATTTTACGTACCCACTCATTCACTCTGTCCCCCAGTGCTACATTCACTAGGTCTTGACTTCCCTTCTCATCAGGGAAATCGCTGCTGATCTGGGAAAGTCAGGCAAAAAATCATGTTGGTTCCTGCTGTGCAACTGTTTGCAGTTACCAGTCTCGGGTGTTACTGGCCAAGGTCCCTGGGCATCCCCCAGCATTTGCCTCAATGCATCTCCCTGATCTCCAGGATCTTCCCCTGCTTCCAGGATCTTTCCTCCAGCCAGGATGTTCACCTTCTTTCCAGGCACCCAAGCCCCCAGTTTCCCAGTCTAAATAGTCTAGGTGCAGGAGCACAGTGCATGATCAGCCTCCTAATTGGTGGTTCTGTCTCATGTCTCTTTATTAACTGGTGGATTCAGGATGTGTCAATGCTGTTTAGTCCAAGTGTTATCAAAATTCACAACCAGCCCATACTGGTTGTAGCTAGCAAGTAGCAAGCTTGTGCTTGAGAGTTCAAAAGTTCAGTTTTGAAAACTTCTAACCTCTCTGGGCAACCTGTTCCAATTTTTGTCTGCACGGTGGAAAAACTTTTCCTTACACCCAGTCTGAACCTTTCTTGTTTCAACTTATGCCCATTATCTCTCGTTCTCCCACCATGCACCACTGTGAAGAGCCTGGCTGTCATCTTGATGACCTCCTTGTAGGTATTGAAAGGCTGCTATTAGGGCCCCCCCCCCCCCCCCCCCGCAAGCCTTCTGTGACGCGCCACTAGAGGGGCCTCTGGGATTCTTTCAGATTCCGGGGTTAGTTGCACTGAACTCGAGAGATCATCATTTGTCAAGTATAAGAATTTATTAGAGCTAAGCAGTTCTACACATATGACGGACACTGGACAACACTAAACAATTAACACCAGACAATCTACAAGTATAACAAAGATGAAAAGTATAGTAAAGGACTAGAAATATAACAGAACTAAAACTAGAATACACATATCAGAGCTCTATGGTTAAGCCATGGATGCACGGTACAATGACCGCTCTCGCCCTTTCCTTGTCCTTATGGGCCACCCCTCCGGTGTAGTTTTCCCCAGATTGTTCTTACCAAGCTCGAGCTGTGCCAAGATGATTCAGGTTCTCCCTGGCAGTCGGCATCAGGGGCGTCCCTGCTGATGGGTGGGTTGTTGGGTCTGCAGGCCAGCTGACGATGAGTCCGAGTCCACACCGAGGTATGTGGCTTACTTCCTTTTATCCTTCCAGGCTTAATTCATTATCCGATCAATCAGTGCCAGACCACAGTTACACAATAGAGCAGATGGCCTCAGTCGATAACAGTACACATACCAACAGTATGGTCAACAGGATGGTCAACTGATAACAGTATGCATAGTCAACAGATAACAGTGCGGATGTGCAACAAATAACCCAGTGCAAAATTCCACAGTACCGAGATGCTTACGGTGTGAGTTTGCGGTGTCACTTCCCCTTTGCTGACTAGGTTTGCTCAGCACTCGTGGGGTCATTGGAGGGCTACAGCAACCCCACAGTGTGGTGACTTCGGCCGTGGTGCACCCGGGGTTCCTAAACTCTTGGGGAGCACCCCAGAGCAAGCCCCTCTTCTATGGGCTGCACCATCCTGAATCCCACGCTTGCCTGTGTGATGCCTATCACCTTCTCTTCTCCAGGCTGAACAAGCCCAGTTCCCTCAGCCTCTCCTCATAGGACATGTGCTCCAGCCCCCTGACCAGCTTGGTGGTCCTCCACTGAACTCGCTCCAGTTTATTGACGTCTTTCCTGTATTGGGGGCCCCAAAACTGGATGCAGTATTCTAAATGTGGTCTCACAAGTGCTAGTAGAAGTGGACAATCACTTCCCTCCATCTACTGGCTATGCTCCTGTTAGTACAGCCCAGGATGCTGTTAGCCTTCACCACTGCCAGGGCACGGTGCTGGCTCATGTTCAGCTTGCTGTCTGCCAAGACCCCCCAGGGCCATTTCAGCAGAGCTGCTCCCCAGGCAGTCAATCCCTGCTTGTATCACTGCCAGGGGTTCTTCCTTCACATGTGCAGGACTTGGCATTTGTCCTTGTTGAATTTCATGAGGCTCCTGTCGGCCCATTCCTCCAGCCTGTCTAGGTCTCCCTGAATGGCATCCCTGCCCTTGAGTATATTGACTGAACCCCTCAGTTTGGCGTCATCTGCAAACTTGATGATAGTGCCTTCCATCTCCTCCTCCAGATCATTGATAAAAGATGTTATTCCAGGATAGACCCCTGAGGAACTCCACTTGATATCGGCATCCAGGTAGAATACGATCCATTAACCACTGTGCTCTGAGCCTGATCATCCAACTAGTTTTTTACTCATCTAGTTGTCCATCCATACAGATTGTAATGTCCTAATTTGGATACAAGAATATTAAGGGAGACATTGAAAGTTTTACTAAAGTAAAGGTGAATGACAGCCACTGCCCTCCCCTCATCCACAAATCCATTCACTTTATCATAGAAGGCAATCATGTTGGTCAGGCATGATTTACCCTTGGTAAATCCATGCTGACTGTTCCCAATCACATTCTTCTCCTTCATGTGTCCAGAAATGTTTTCCAAGAGGACTCACTCCAAGATTTTCCCAGGCACCAAAGTGGATTGTTCTTTTGGCCTTTTTTGAGTATGGGTGCAACATTTCCCTTTCTCCAGTCATCGGGGACCTCCCCCAATCTCCATGACTTTTCAAAGATGATAGAGAATGGCTTTGCAAAGACATTGGCCAGTTCTTTCAGCACCCCTGGATGCAGCCCATTCTTACACTGTTACTATTAAAAATGTATTTGTACCACATTACACACCTTTAATAGTTTATCTAGTGGAGGAATCATTTCAGGTTTTGTTTTTCTTTGGTGATTTAAGGAAACAGCATAACCAGCTAAATCAGATGTGTGGCCATGTGCTTCTGTCTTTGGGCCACAATGCTCAGCACCTTGCAGGATGAGCCCTGATTACAGACATGACCAGGATACTTATTCCAAGAGTTGCATTCAGGTCAGTCAATGTGTAGGTGTATGGCCAAGAGGAAGAGGGTTCAAGGCTCCTTCAACTCACTTGTTCCCCTTCAGAGACACTAGTCAGACACTAGTCAGAATCAAAACACGGATCTTGTTCCTGCTCCCTTCTGCTAGGGGACAAATTCACAAGGTATCCAACACTGGCATTTACAAACCTCCCGCTGCAGGGAAGAGTGCCTCAAGGGTAGGGTGAGAGAAGCACCAAGCAGATGATGTGGAAACATTCCTACCTGTCCCTCAGCACATAGGTACTATGCACAACCAGAGTGCCAACCTCTCTCCTGGGGAAGTAATAACATCCCTTTAAAAGGTGAGCCTGGTGTCATCTCTCCTTTCCCCCACTCCATTTCTGTTGACTCCAAATTGAGCTAGAGACCCTAGTGATGTCAGCTGAGCCAGCTTTACACATCTCCCCATCCCAGGTGCTTGGTATCAAGCGAGCTGAAGGGAATAATTTGGGGACCAGGAGGAGAGCAGTGTAGGGAATTGCTAGGCATGGGAAGTTGCCTTGGGTACCAATATACTTTTCCAAGCTCTGTTTAGAGGCACTTAAAAATACTCCAGTGATTAGAGCTGTACTGCCAAAGTCCTATAGATACCTGTTTTGGTCTGTCTGTCTGTTCCATGTATGTTTTGATGCCCCGGTGACGTTTTAGGCAGAATCAAGCCTTAGGTTTGTAAACAAAAGGCATGTTGAAGGAATCAATGTAAAAGTACCAGCTGAGAGCAAAGTAATGTGTGAAAATAGGGCCAGATTTGGTTTGTAGAATGTACAGCTACAGAAACCTCCCCTCCCTCAAACACCAGGAAAAATCTTCAAGAAGGAGGCCCCATCTCCATAAATGGTTATTTTTAGGCACAGAAGAAGTCTGATACATGTTAGCATCACCCCTTCCATGCTGAGGGTTCATCCCCTGCTTGCTTACTTGCTGAACTAATGTCAGAAAGGACAAAGTGAATGGGAATCAGTAGTATCTTCTGTCCTTGTTCTCACAGATCTTTAGTTCTATGGAGTTACAACCACTCATTTGGTTTTTCATGGGCAAATCCCCAGAAGGGTAGACTGCAAAATGCTTCAGAAAGTTTCAGTGAACAAGTCACAAGCACGGATGTTTGTTTTCTGCAAGGCAGTTTGCCTAGCTCTCACATACACTCTGATCTGCTGTGAGCCAATACTTGCTCTTTCCACTTCTACCACCTGAAACATTTGCATATATCACAGTGACCCCTCAGGGCCAGAGTCCAATATTCTGATTTGTTCAGTGCAACATCTTGCTCTGCAAATGATTCAGTCAACTTCTGTGTGAGGAAGGGTATAACAAGCTAGCCTTTAGAGAGGCCTGAATATCAGAATATATAAGTTTGACCCAAGTATATCTACCTTATTTTAAGTAATATCTTGCCCTGTGCCAGGTTCTGATGCTATTACTCATGCTGACTAATACCTCAAGCCATCCTACTGATTTCAGCGAGGCTACTCAGAAAGCACAGTGCTACCTAATGTACAATCTGGCTAGTTATGGTCATGCAACTGGATTCCTACTCATTTGCCTACGAGATCAGAGAAGGGAGTCACAGGGCTGTTTCTTTATGGCCAATAATGCCATTCTCAAAGATACCTTTCCTGCTGGTCTCAATCACAGGGGGTTGAGCCAGATACGAATAGCCCTGGAGTGCAGGGACACACAAACAGTCCAGAGTCAAATGGCAATGCTTTGGCCGTCCTATTTTGTCAGGAGGTCCCAGAGTTGATTTCAGAGCTGTTCCCAGCCCCTGTTGCATGTTGTGCGCTGCAGGGGCAAGGCAACGCAAAACTAGGGGAAACCTGATGCTCATTTGTGGTACACTGGCCTCTCAGGCACTACATTACTAGGTGCCCAATTAAGCATGATAGCTCCATGGTATCAACTTGCTAAACAGCAGGGAGAAGATAATAAAATATCACTATCTATTTCAGCAGGGAGGAGGTGTGTGGCTCCTGGCACACCCTCCCCTGAGGATGGCAATGTTAAGAGGAAGGACCTGGAGGGACCGCACAGACTAGGGTATCTGGAGATGGCTTTGAGCGCAATCAATTACAGAAGATTGCAATTGTTGCTCTGTGTGCACTGTTAGTACAAGAGTTTGCAGGTTGAAGATGAGGCAATTGGAGCTGGTTTTGTAAATCACAAGAATAAAAGGCAGCTTTGTGCCTCTGTCTGCCTGGAGTGGCAGACTCCAGGAGAGCAGAGGGAGTTCAGACATCTTTGTAGATACTTTAGTGGGCAGGATAATAGAAGGGTAGATGGATGTAGAGATAGGTAGAGAGTGCAGCTAACAGATGCAGCAGTTTGCACAGCAGTTTCTGGGCTTTGCTTCAAGATCTTCTAGATCCTCTGGGAACTTCTTCTATGATCATTGAGATATTGAGAGAGACTAGATGGCTCTGGGGGCATTGGTCAAGGGCATGGGGGCCCAGGTGGTAATCCCTGATATCTGCTGGAAGAGCAACACTGGACAGCATAAGCAATCCAGGTTTCTGGAGTGCATTGATGATAACTTCCTGACACAGGTTATTGAGGAGCCAATGAGGGGAGATGCTCTGCTGCACCTGATACTTCCGAAAAAGGAAGAACTGGTCAGGGATGTGAAGGTCAGGGACAGCTTTGGCTGCAGTGACCATGAGATGGTGGAGTTGAGGATCCTAAGAGGAAGAGGGGGAAAAAAAAAATCAAAAAGTGGGATCACAACCCCAGGCTTCAGAAGAGCAGACTTTGGACTGTTCAGGAATCTGCTTGGAAGACTCCCATGGGAGATGGTCCTGGAGAGAAGAAGGGTCCAGGAAACCTGGTTGATTTCCCTCTGCCCCCAAGGACCAACTCCTCCAAGCTCAAGAATGGTCCATCCCAATATTCAGGAAGTCAAGCAAAGGTGGCACAAGGACTGCATAAATGAACAAGGAGCTCCTCACTAAACTCAAACATAAAAAGGAAGCGTACGAGAGGTGGAAGCAGGGACAGGTGACCCGGGATGAATATAGAGACTCTCTGAGCATGTAGGGAAGCCAAAGCCCACCTGGAATTGAACCTGGTGAGGGATGTGAAGGGCAACAAGAAGGGCTTCTACAGGTACATCAGTAGCAAAAGGAAGACTGAGCCAATCTTTGTACCCTTCTGCACAAACAACCACATGAACTACATACCCCCTACTAACTGTGCTCTGGGCCTGACTCTTATATAGGCCTCTCCCTAGCACTGGCTAAAAGGGTGCTTGACCCTCCCTAATCAGGGGTCAACTGGAATAAAGGTCCCAACACCCTTTGATCAAGGGCAGTCCACAGAGCTCGTTTGCAGCTGCTAGAGCTTCTCAGGAGAAGTCAAGGCCTTCTGTAGCTGTCCTTACCTGGCTATCTTTACCTGGCAGCAGCAAGCACCCTCTAGTTCCTCAGAGGGTTCCCAGGAATCCCCCAATAATCTCCAACAAAGCAGAGCAGAACCTAGAGACTGCTGTGCAAACTGCTGCCTCTGTTAGCCGCATTCTCACGGGTGCCCCTGTCTTTAGGTGCCAATCAGTTCACCACTGAGGCTATGCTGTATTCCTAGCACTACAAAAGGGAGAAGGTTACAACCTATCTGAAAATAACATTGATGTAACTGATAACAAGCAACTGCAGAAAGCTGAATAATAACTGTTTTCCTGCTTTTAAAAGCTGGTGCTATTAAAAAAAGAAAAACAATAATTAACTTATCCTCTTTCTCAGTACTAAATCACTAGGAAAGTTTAAAAGATTCCCCTCCCATTCATTGCAAGTCTTACACACTATTAATAAAACCTTTCTGTACATTGCACAGCATTAAGCATGCAAAGCAGGTGCCTGGAGAAGTCATTTCAGTTGGTAATCTGTGGGTCCCTTCAAAGTTTCTCCATTAATAGGAGGTGGAAATCACATAAACACCTCACACAAGCCTTTGAGCAACTCACCCCGTGCTTAGGAAGTGCAAGCGCCCCCTGAATCTGATTGATTAATTTGGATAAAGGATTCAACAGTTTCCTTATAGGTGTTGCAAGTGTCAACGCAGACATGCCAGTATCACTTTTAGTGCTGGTATTTTGATGGTCATTATGCTCTCCTCTGACTGCTTGAATTTTAACATGCTTCAAAATACTGTCAGTTTTTCACAGCTCAGAGCTGGAGGCCGAGACTTGGACATTTCATGTACTTACAGACTAGGGGAAATCAACAGTCCTGAGGGAGGCAGAGCTTCACAATGAGAAGGTTGCTCCTGCTGTTCATCCCACAGGTCCTAGTTGGTGTTCACAGTATCTGTGAACAATGTGTGTCTTCAGAAGCCAGACATATTGCAGAATCACAGAATGGTTGAGGTTGCAAGGGATCTCTGGAGATCATCTAGTCCACCCCCCCTGCTCAAGCAGGGTCACCTAGAGCACGTTGCCCAGGATTGTGTCCAGGTGGCTTTTGAATATCTCCAGATCACGGGGTGATCTCCAGGACAGGCCCCAGATAGAACCCTGTAGTCCTTTTTACTAGCTTCCAGGTAGAGTATGACCCATTAATCACTGCCCTTTGAATCTGACCATCTAGCTAGGTTTTCACCCATCTAGTTGTCCACCCATCTAGACCATCGACCAATGTCCCAACTTGAATACAAGAATGCTATGAGAGACCGTGTCAAAAGCCTTGGTGAAATCACGGTAGATGATATCCACTGCTCTCCCTTCATACACAGATCTAGTCATTTCATCATAGAAGGCAGTCAGGCTGGGCAAGCATGATTTACCCTTGGTAAATCCATGCTGGCTATTCCCAGTCACCTCCCTCATGTGCCTAGAAATGTGTTCCAAGAGGACTTGCTCCACGATTTTCCCAGGGACCAAAGATAGGTTGACCAGCCTGCAGTTCCTTGGATCATTGTTCTTGCCCTTTGTGAAGATTGGTGCAACATTTGCCTCACCCTGATGGGGTGATCTGTAAGAAACTCACACCACAACGTCACCCTCACTGGCCTCTCCTCTGATCCTGACCCACAAGCTCTCAACCAGCCTGTCACCTATTTCATAGAAGAGCTCCACATATTCAATCTGTTCCTTCACATAGAGGGCAACTCCCCTCCTCTTCTTCCCTGCCTGTCTTTCCTGAAGAGCCTGAACCCATCCATTACAGAACTGCAGTCACATGAGCTCTCCCACCACAGCTCAGTTACTCCAATGATGTCACAGTTCTTCATCTGCACACAGAGCTCTAGCTCCTCCTGCTTGTTTCCCAGGCTGTGTGCATTTGTGTGCAGGCACTTGAGATGAGCCCCCTTCCAACCTATTTTATCCTTCCCGAGGATTCTCTCACTCTCATCACCTTGCCCCATATACTTACCACCCCATTCCCTGTTCCCTCACTTAACTGTTATCATAATCCCCTGATTTTACCTAGTTTAAAGCCCTCCTCACAAGGTTGATAAGCCTCTTGGAAAAGATGCTCTTACCCCGAATCTGGGCCGCTGGCAAACAACAAAGATCCTGTGACAACACATCTGGCCAGCAGATGGGTGTGTCTGTCCCCAGCAGAAAGAAATATCCAATGACTATCTCCCATGCTTCGTCTTGGTACTAATGCTTAGCTTAGGCTCAGCTGGCTCCGAAGTCTCCCATAATGGAGCTTACTCCCCTTCCTCAGCTATTAGGATCAAAGAATCATTCAGGTTGGAAGGTACCTCAGGAGGTCTCTAGTCTAATCTCCTGCTCAAAGCAGGGTCAGCTGTGAGGTCAGACCATGTTGCTCAGGGCTTTATCCAGTCGTATTGAAAACCTCCAAGGATGGAGACTGCCCAACCTCTCTGGGCAATGTGTTCCAATGCTTAACTGTCCTCATGGTAAAAAAGTTTCTCCTTATATCCAGTCAGAACCTCTTTTGCTTTAATTTATGTCTGTTTTCTTTCGTGCTCCCACCATGCACCACTGTGAAGAGCTTGGCTCCATCTTTTTGATAATCTCCTCATAGGTATTGGAAGGCTGCTATTAGGGCTCCCCAAAGCCTTCTCTTCTCCAGGCTGAACAAGCCCAGTTCCCTCAGCCTCTCCTCATAGGACATGTGCTCCAGCTCCCTGACCAGCTTGGTGGTCCTCCACTGAACTTGCTCCAGTTTATTGTTGTCTTCCTTGTATTGGGGGACCCAAAACTAGACACAGTATTCTAGATGCAGTCTAACAAATGATGAATAGAGGGCAATAATCACTTCCCTCCATCTACTGGCTATGCTCTTGTTAATACAGCCCAGGATGCAGCTAGCCGCCTTTGCTGCCAGAACACACTGCTGGCTCATGTTAAGTTTGTCCACCAAGACCCCCAGGTCCTTTTTAGCAGAGCTGTTCCCCAGTCAGTCAATCCCCAGCCTGCATTGTTGCAAGGGGTTCTTCCTTCCCAGATGTAGGACTTGGCATTTGGCCCTGTTGAATTTCATAAGGTTTCTGTTAGCCCATTCTTCCAAACTAGATCCCTCTGGACAGCAGCCCTGCCCTCAAGTTTATTGACTGGTCCCCTCCCCCCCCAATTTGGTGTCATCTGCAAACTTGCTGAGAGTGCACTCCCTTACCTCCTCTAGGTCACTGATAAAGATGTTAAACAGGACAGGGCCCAGGATAGATGCCTGCGATACTCCACTTATCGCTGGCCTCCAGGTAGAGTATGATCCATTAACCACTACCCCCTGAGTCCAATCATCAAAATCAGTTTTTTACCTTGGATACAAGAATATTGTGGGAGACAGTGTTGAAAGCCTTGCTGAAGTAGAGGTGAATGACATCCACTGCTCTCCCTTCATCCACAAATCCAGTCATTTTATCATAGAAGGCTATCAGGTTGGTCAGACATGATTTACCCTTGGTAAATCCATGCTAACTGTTCCCTGTCACCTTCTCCCTCATGTGCCCAGAAGCGTTTTCCAAGAGGACTTGCTCCATGATTTTCCTAGGGGCCAAAGTGAAGCTGACCAGCCTGCAGTTCCCCAAATTGTTCTTTTGACCTTTTTTGAAGATGGGTGCAACATTTGCTTTCCTCTAGCCATCGAGGTTCTTCCCTGAGCTTCATGAGTTTTCAAAGACAGTAGAGAGAGGCCTTGCAAGAACACTGACCAGGTCTCTCAACACCCTTGGATGCAGCTTGTCAGGTCCCATGAACTTGTATAGGTCAAAATTTCTCTAGAGATCCCTCACTCAATCCTCATCTACTGCTGGCAGTTCTCCTTCTTGAACACTTTCACTAAGCACAGAGGCCTGGGAGACCTTGTTGGTGAAGACTGAGGCATAAAAGGCATTTAGTACCTCAGTCTTATGTATCCAGTTATTAAACCACCCAACCCATTCAGCAACAGGCCCACATTTTCCTTTTTCAACCTGTTACTACTAATGTAGCAGAAGAAGCTCTTCTTGTTGCCCTTGACATCCCTTGCAAGTCTCAGCTCCAGTTGAGCTTTGGCTTTCCAAACACAATCCCTAGATGCCCAGGTAACGTTTCTAAATTCCTTCTTTGTAGCTGTCCCTGCTTTCATCTCCTGTACACTGCCTTTTTGTTTTGGAACTTCATTATGAGCTCCAACATTATATCAATGGTTGTGTGCCGCTGTGGTAGGTGCTTACCCGTCCACAGGTGAGTTAGCCGCTACAGTGGGGGCTTTGGTAAACAATATAAGGAATTTTGCACTTGTTGGTGAACCGGATACTAAGCAAGTGAGAGCAGTTCGGAATTCCAAGGCGAGAAGATTGGCAGGGACTACTAAACTGAGTGGAAAGCTAACGAGGTGACAGATGTGGACTGATTTGCTGCAGGCAGGGGTATTACATGATGAGATAAATGGCCTTTCTACTGCTGACCTATTTAAGCAGCAGTTACCTGCTAATCAGCAATATTGGACACGGCCTACTGCTCTAGGCACAGCGTGGAAATTGCCAGCCAAAAGACAATGAGGGGGAGGTGGGTCCCCTGCAATACGAGCATCCTTTGCGGCTTGGCATCCAGGGGACTGAAGCCCTTATGTACCCCTGTGAATTCGCTGGTGCTCTGGAGGAGAAATTGCTGTGCTTGCTTTAGTAGATACAGGAGCAGAGGTTACAGTGTTGCATAGTGCTGTAAATCCTGAGAAGGTACAGGGGCCAGACATCAGTGTGCAATTCTTAGGGATAGTCTGGAGGGGGCAGACGAAAGCTATCCCTGAGAAAGTGCGCAATACTATTCAACAATACCCTGTTGCCACTGCTGTAAAACAACTACAAGCTTTTGGGGGCCTTTTGGGGTTCTGGCGGACCTTTATGCCCCACTTAGCATATTTAATGCGGCCACTACAGCGTTTGACCAAAAAAAAAAGGGTAGCCAGTGGCAATGGACTAAAGAGCAGCAGCAAGCCTTTGACCTGTGCAAGGAGGCGGTGGTCCAACATTCCAAGCTATTCACTCCATATGAGGGAAAACCTTTCGAGATGGAGGTAACAGTTATGGGGGATATGATGTCTTGGGGGTTGTGGCAGCAATGTGCCCACGCAAGGCGGCAACCTATAGGTTTCTGGTCCCGTTCCCTGCAAGGGGCCACAGCAAACTATACACCTCTGGAGAAACAGCTTTTGGCTGTGGTGTGGGCTTTGCAGGATACCGAACGAGTTACAGGACGTGACCCGGTGACCGTACACACCCCCATCCCCATTCAGGCATGGGTGACGGATGATACAGTCAGGGCCCATGTGGGGGTGGCCCAAGCTGCAACGCAGTGGAAATGGAAACACTGTCTACAAGCCTGGTTTAAGCGGGGAGAAAGAACATGAGTACCCCACATGCCTTGGGGTACCTTGGGGTACCTTAACCTTGGTAAGGGAAGTACGTTTTGAGCACATGCCTCTATTGTCTGAGCCGGAGGGGTTGCCCCCGCCCCTCGCTCCCCCAATAGAGCCATTGCCTGTCCAAGAGGCCCCTCCTTTTGGGACGTTATCTCCTGAGCAAGTACAAGCCAAACCGACCCTAGCAATCTCTGCTCGGATATCTGTAATGGAAGGGGGGGATTGCCCCCCGCGTACTCGCCTCTGGGCAGGTAGAATTCTATACATCTGAGCAACTTATGATTACTGAACGAAGAGTTATAAGCTTACATTTAAGACTTGACTGCCCTTCACACTGTGTATGGCTGATTGCACCTTTGATACCTGTTAAAATGGCCCCACTCTTATTGACCTCTTCTCAAGATTGATCTTTCCAGGTATCCGTATCCACGCCAGTGAATGTCTCACAGGGAGCACCCATACTGCGAGGAATCCTGATCCACAGTGCTGGAGTGCCTCAAGTTCAGCAAACACCCTCAGTGCACTCTTTAGCCAGTGTGTGGGTACTAACTCCTCAAAAGAAAAAACAGCCTGGCACTGTTTTAGCAGATGGTCCAGGAGCCACTGCTCTTGTTCTTCCTGATGGCGATACACTGCCTTTCTATCTTCCCATCAACAGGTTATCACGCCGGCATCTGGAAGTTGCTGTTGGAATGTCGCCTCTTGCGACCACGACAGATGCCGTTGATCTACAAGACCATCCAGCTTCCCATGTAAATACATGGATTTGGCTCACACAAAGATCAGCTAACCTCTCTGCTTTCTGTATTGCAGGAGGACGATCAGTGGATGATGTCTTAACTATGTGTTACATAGGTGTACCAGCTCCACTCGTGGTATTGCAGAGTTATACTTTAAAAAAAAAAAATGTTGACATTTCTGTTACTCCCATGAATTTATACGATTTGAGTATTGTTTCCCAAAAGCTGACACCTTGGGCTTACTCTTTTCATAGAGCTAACATATCTAAAGCAGATACTTGCTTTCGCTTTGTAAATGCTGCCTCTGTTCTGCAGAATGTAACTGATATGCAGTTAATTTGTAATGACACTATGGATATTACCTATGCATCTGCTCACCTTATACTGCCATTAGGATGGTTCCTTCTGTGTGGCCCTACAGCATATACATTATGTGCCGGCCGACGCCACAGGTGGCCTGTGCACTGTAGGTCGTGTTACTTTAAGCATTCCTCCCTTTATGACGGAGCGGCAGAGGACCCCGTAGCATATCCTAAGATGCCACTTGTAACTGCCATATAAGTTTATTTTCTCATGCAGAAGCTCTAGGCCTATTGTTGAGCCTAGCTGGGATCCCGGGGGTGGTGGCACATAATTGCAGACAGTTAGAGCATGTTGCCTGTGCTTTGGCTCAAAGCTTAAATTGGACATCTAGGGCCATTGCCTCTTTAAATAGGGAGTTGGGAGCAGTGTAGCAAGGAACACTGCAAAACCACCTAGGGATCGACTGCCTCCTACTGCGAGATAACCACAGACACCATGACTTTGCCGAGATGTGCTGTTTCAACATCACCGATGAATCGGCATCTATTGAGAATATCAGCCACCTCATACAAGGAGGACTCTTGTCTACCTCTTGCTTTGTATTATGTTATGTTTTGATTTCATTACTTTGTAAACTCCCTTGCCCTCATACCCCATGCCCTTCTGAAGATTGGGATGGCCTGTAACTAGCTTTCCATCGCGGGGGTGGAGCGTTAGGGAAAGTGCGGAAGAATGTCGAGGAGATAGGCGATGGAAGCTAGCCAGACCGTTCCGTGGGAAAAGGAGCATCAACAGGGCATGTTGACCCACAGTCACGTAGTTGAGCCTGTGCCAAGGTGACGCTGCACCTGGGCTTTGAATCGGGAATAACAATGAGCTCAACATGCTTACTGCGCATGTGTATGGTACATAAAAACTTCATCTAGTGCCCCCCCTGGGGTTCCTCACCCTGGACCGACACTTGGCGGTGCCAGGGATCCCCCACTCCATTATTGCCTCGATTGGGAAAACGCTGGGGAGCCCCCGTTCAAACGCAGAGGTAATAAACGCTCCATATCGACCATCGTATGCCTTGTGTTTGTGCATCCGTCCCTGCCGGGAGTCCAGGTGGTGCCCCCCGCCTCACCCTTACACTGGTCCTACCAACTGGCAGCATCAATCCATATGAATGCTGAAAAAAATCTGTGCTGCAATAAGGAGTCACTCTGGAATTAATTAAATTCATCCCAGGCAGGTGCTTTTGGAGACTCATATAGAAGCAATCACTGCTAACTAGGTTTTGGCCAACTCTAACACAGATGTCTTGAAGGCTAAGAGAAGATAAGGAGCAGATAATGCTCTCTGCATCATGTGGTACAATTGCTGGGTAAAATAATGCACTTTATGGTTCTGTTGCAAAGCTAATTGGAAGTGCTGTTTTTCTGGTGGCTAACCCAACTATTGCAACAGAAATCCTTGGTTCAAAGCCACTGATTCCAGGGCACTTGCATTTCAGGGAGTTTGGCTTTCTTCTGTGGTATGCATTCCATGTAACATTAACTGCTGCTACCTCGGTGAAACCCGTGTCTGTGTTGCAGGAGGTTGTGTGTTGGGGGGTCTCTCTCCTGTCCCTCCCCACCTAGGGTTCTTGTTTTCCTAGGGGCTAGGATCAGTCCCTTAGGGTCTTTACCCTATGGTGAGGACTTCAGTGCAAGATGGTGCTAGGCCCTACTCTAGCAAGATGGGGTCTAGGCCTATATATACTTCAGCCCTCTGACTCCAACACAACCCCTAGCCCCATGTACTCACCTCCTGGGACCCACTGCCCCACATACACAGCACCTATGTGGTACCCCAGTGCTTTGGGGGCAGAATCACCCACTGGGACAGGGGAAAGGTGATTTGACTGCCTCTGACTTTCCCCTCCATCCCAGTGCTGGAGCAAAGAAACTGGGCTGGTAGACCTGCCCTGGCTCTGGACAAGGAGGGGGAGCTGGAGGCTGAGGAACAGCAGGGCCAAGATGGACTGCACAAGCCTGGTGCTGTGGATACTGTGACACTCACAGGAGTATCAGCATCTAATAATTTTGCTTTCATTTGGTCTTGTGCCCTTCAGTATGGCAGGGCCTACCCCCTGCTACCTCAAGAGCACCTGGAGACCCTCCCCGTGGCCTGTAAGGTGAACCCATTGTTGTCATCAAATGTGCTGATGCAGGGAATTCACCTGTGGACACTTCACCATGTGGCCCCTTGGTTCTGTCAAGAGTAGGTGTCAGGGAGCAGCAAGAATGGCTGCTCCTCCAGGGAAGAAATAATTCAGCATTGAGCAGGGAAGGTATGTAGGGGCCAGGAAAGGAAGTCCCAGGAGAAAGGCCTTGTTCTCAGGGGTTGTATCTGCCCTCCACCAGCATTAGGCTGCTTTACAGCCTGCAGCTTCCCACCCAATGCACTCAGTTCCCCAAGTCAGAGCTACCCACAGAGCAGACACATCCCCTTTTGGAGCAGGGCCAGGCAGGTTTGTCAAGTGCACAACCTCAGAGGGACTTTCAGATATATAGATGCCACTTCCTCCTCACAAAGACTGGCAACAGAAACAATCTCTGCCTTCACTGGGACCCAGCTGCAAGAAGGCGAAGACAGACAAGACCAACCTACGGTCACAAGAGAGGAACAAGGAAAATCTACCCTCTCTCCAACTCCTCTGGAACTATAGGCCAGAAGAGATGGCTGTGGGGAAAAAGGCTGTGAGGACATTTGTACATTCAGGCCAGGGCATCCCGGACCCCTTTCTCTGCTTCTTCACAACTACTTCAGGACTGTGCTTGGGTGGCTACATAATCCATTCTGTGACTCAGCGCAGCATCTCCCCATCACGAGAACTAGCTTGGGGCAGGAGTGTGGGGGAGTCCACCATGTTACTCTTGGTAACATGGCCTGGATAACAGCTGTTAAGATAGGAATGTGAGTGTAAACAGCGTGTGTGAATAGGACACCCAAAACTGTCTATTCTGAGAGGATGTTTGCCCAAAAACTGACAATGCTTTGAGGAAATTAACAATGACAAAATTTGCTTAAGACCAACCATCAACTGGATTAAACAGTAACCAGGAGATTACCAAGAGACTTTTGAGAAAAGGAGTCATCTCGAAAAGAAGTATAAAAGCAGCATGAAAAATTGTGATCGTGGAGAGAGATCTCGGAATGAGAAGACAGTAACAGAGCAGCAGTCAAACCACCTTTGGCACTGCCAGAAGTGGCCCCGCTGGCATCGCGACCTCTGCCTAGGCCTGACAGAGCAGCCACCCCACCCCGTTGGATGCCGCGAGCACCTGCATCCAGTTAGCAGACTGACAGCACAGGGTACAACACATAGGGACCCGCCCCTCAGGTGTGCACAGGCCTCGTGGGGGGGCTTTCTCACCAGCATGTGGATCAGCCGGTTGTAGGGAGCAGCACGGGTGCACCTATAGCTGGAGCACCCGCAGCTCCCACAGGAGGGGTGTGCAAGTGGGGGAACCCACACTCCCATGGGGGGGCGGGGGTGTTGCTTGTAACCCATACTGCCGGGGGGGGGGATTAGAACTTTGGGGGATTAATTATAGAACTGTTTAATATTTTTAGGTGTTTATTAATAGTTTGTAAGCATCTACTATTGTGGTTTATCTGTTGTGTTGCTGATATTGATCCTGAATGTATAGTTCACTGATTGCTGGTTAATTATGTCATTAATAAATCAATAGACTGCTTTGATCCTGATTTGATTTAAAACAAGTGAGTTGAGCAGGTTTTCCCTGCAACACAGGAACACCATCTCCATTTCTCCTTTTCTGAAATCCTGTAACCTTAGACTATATGCC
Source organism: Dromaius novaehollandiae (assembly GCF_036370855.1). Taxonomy (NCBI): domain Eukaryota; kingdom Metazoa; phylum Chordata; class Aves; order Casuariiformes; family Dromaiidae; genus Dromaius; species Dromaius novaehollandiae. Next base: position 3,157,780 of record NC_088130.1, read on the forward strand.
ATGCCTCTGGGAGATAGCAATGCAGCCTAAAAGGGCCCTTCTCTCAAGCCAGAAAGCCTGAGTCTCCTGCTTACTCCAGATCACTGGAACACCTCCCTTCCTGGTCAAGCCTAGCTAGGATGTATAACATCAAATTCTTACTTTGCAAGTGTAAAGCAGCTTCCCACCTTGGTTCAGCACAAATCCAAAGAGATTTCAGGTTTCAATGCTTTATTACAATAAAATAGGCCAGGTTGGTTTTCCACAGTTCTTTAGTGGAGATGTGTCCATTTTGCAGCAAACTATGTGCTGCACGCAGTGAGATGTATGGATGCACCACAGGTGAGTGATGCAGGCAGAGAGGCAGAAGGCGGAGACAGTTGGATGAAGATGTTCTGTGAGACACTGGACTGGGATGTAGTGTGGCTACACAATGAGACAGTGCCTAAGTGCCATCCCAGCACGGTTAAGCTGTGACACCAAGACTCAACTGTGGCAGAGGCTTCTTTGTGCAGTTCCAGGGCCATGACTTGGTGTCCTCTCAGAGGTAGCAGTAGCTAAAGAGGCTAAAAAAAGTAGCAGAAGCTAAAGAGAACATCTTCCTGTCTGCCTCACCCTTCTGAAGGCCCAAGTGTGGGCCTCTGACATCAGCTTAATAACAGTTTGTCGTGTAGCTCTTTTGCTCTACTTAACAGTTCTGCATCTCAGCCATAGAGAACAGGATGAGGCTGTTGGTGCTGTTTGAGAGTGCTAAGTGTGTCTGTCTGTGTTGATCGTGAGGCCGGCCGTGTATATATGTATATATTGTGTATAGCGTGAGCTGCCTTATCACTGATATGCACTGAGCCTTGCTACTGGTGAGATGGGGGACCGCTGCAGCCCCGCCGCTGTCGGCCGGACCGGGAGAAACCCAGGTTCTAGAGACCACCACAGATGGCTCTCATGTCTTGGAGGGAGGAGTCCTCTGGGTCCCGAAGCCCCTCGGATTCTGCGGTCCCTAACACCTTTTACTCGAGCCAAGTGGCAGGACTAGGGGGAGAGGTGCAGCGCAGGAAGGGAACAGACTCATGCAGAGCAGAAGGAGTCAGAAACTCTGGGGTCATTGCACAGTGCAGCACAAAGATAGGAAAACAGTTTACATCAACATGACTGAGCTCCCTTTGAACTAGCCATTTCAGTACAGCCAACAGCTTAACCAGCAAACCATCAGCTTAGTACAGGTGAACCCTGCCCTACAGGTTTCTCCAAGGTTCCTCCAAGGTTTGACAGCCCATACAGAACCATGCACTGCTGCAGCTACACCACAGTTAAACCTAATCTAGCTAGTTTAAGGTTGACTGGGATTGCAGGGCATACACATCCCCCCAAAGTAAGGCAATCCCAGGCTGTCCATGCTTCAAGAAAATCCATGATGCAGCCCATATTGATCACCGGGGCCTGAGATTTTAAAAATTGTAGGCACTTAAAAATGCAAGTAGGTGACAAGTGAGATGCTTAAAGGCCCCCCCAGGCCCCCAATTCCAGCTGGCTTGTGAGGCACTTCTGCAAATACTACAGGACACCTGTAGCTGACAAAATACTTTTCAAAATCTGACCTCGAATAGCCCATGAAATATAGCAAAAGTGGACTGTAAAGGCAAGGAGACAATATTAGCCACACTGATTAGCGAGGGAAGAGACAGTCACAAGAATAAAAAGAAGAAAAACATATGCCAAACTTTTCTTGCATTATGATAATATGGGGGCATTTGATGAACTTAAATAACCAAAACTTGACTGCAAAATGAAAGCAAGATAGTCACAGAATGGTTGAGGTTGGACAGGACCTCTGGAGATCATCTAGTCCAACCCCCTCCTCAAGCAGGGTCACCTAGAGCACATTCCCAGGATTGTGTCCGGATGGCATTTGAATATCTCCAAGGAAGGAGACTCCACAACCTCTCTGGACAACCTGGTCCAGTGCTCTGTCACCCTCACAGTAAATAAGCTTTTCCTTAGGTTCAGACGGAACTTCCTGTGTTCCGGTTTGTGCCCGTTGCCGCTCGTCCTGTCACTGGGCACCACTGAAAAGAGTCTGGCCCCATCCTCTCTACACCCAGATACTTCTCCCTTCAGATATTTATACACCTTGATAAGATCCCCCCTGAGCCTTCTCTTCTCCAGGCTGAACAGGCCCAGCTCTCTCAGCCTCTCCTCATAGGAGAGATGCGCCAGGCCCTTAATCATCTTAGTAGCCCTTTGCTGGCCTCGCTCCAGTAGCTCCATGTCTCTCTTGTACTGGGGAGCCCAGAACTGGACACAGCACTCCAGGTGTGGCCTCACCAGGGCTGAGGAGAGGGGGAGGATCACCTCTCTCGGCCTGCTGGCAATGCTCTGCCTAATGCAGCCCAGGATACCATTGGCCTTCTTGGCCACAAGGGCACATTGCATTGACTTTGTGCCCCTGAGCACAACCCTCTGAGCTCTGCCATTCAGCCAGTTCTCAATCCACCTCACTGTCCACTCATCTAGCCTGCACTTCCTGAGCTTGCCTATGAGGATGCTATGGGAGACAGTGTCGAATGTTAAAGAAGAGTGAATTGAAACTGTCTAGAAATGGCTGCTTAGCACAACTTATATAAAACTTGCTTAGCATGAGTGGCTAGATTTGCTGAAGCCTTAGGCCAAGCGTGGGAAAAGTAACGAATCTTTACTTAGTTTAATAAAAAATAGTGCCTCAGAGCTCGTTCAGGCTGGGCAGATAAGGGAGCCACACGCAGTCTGCGCACCTGTGTCACCGACTCCGAGAGGGAAAACGCCAAAACAATGGGGAAAAATAAGACCTTGGGAGACAACCGCCAGACCCAACAAAAACAGAGGTACAACCGTCATCAGAGACTGCAAAAAACAAGAATAAGGAGAAAAACAGCTTGCCTCAGAAAGATGATGAGACCCAATGAGGAGCAGGAGACCCCAGACCAAAAAATTACTATTGGTCTAACTATCGCGTGAGGGGTGGGAAATGGAAGTCGAAAAGACTATAATTACCCAGAATTTGTTTATGTTAGGGTCCCTCTTCGGAGGCACCCAGCTCGAGCTGTAATTACGGCACGCGCGTGATTAAAATTATCTGATTTGTTTTCATTTGACTCTGAACTTTTCTGCGGGAACCTAGGGTCGAGCCCTGTTATGGTGGCCGACAGACCTAACTTCCATAACAGTTTGGCACCCCAGATGGGACCCTAGGCGACCACTGTCGGGCCTCTCGTCTCCAAACGATCATCTGGTGCCATCGGGTGAGTTCACCTGGGATCTTTGGCAACGAGAGGCACCGAGAAGGTGAGTCTTAAACTCCCGCCTAAATTCTAAAATCTGGTCTGATAACAGTGCACTGAAGAGGGTACGCGAACTGGCCACCGTAAGGTGTACCAGGGGGACGGGCACGAGTCCCATCCCCAGGGGGACAGGTAGGAGTCCCATTTCCACGGTTAGAGTGGGTCTAAGTCCCAGCTCGGTCCGGCCCGGCCGGGGGGGGGGGGGTGCACAGCCTGATCAGCATAAGACGCACTGCAAAACTTTGAGACCGAAAATTGGAGTCACTGTGACTGGTGTGAGTTTAAACAGTACTGTGTATGTGTATGTATGTGTGTGTGTGCGTGTAGCCTGGGAACCTATCGGGGCACCCGTCAGCTGAAAAGCCGCCCACTGCGAAGGGACAGCAGTCCTAGCAGTTAAAGACTCGGGTGGTGTGACTGCAGTTCCCAGGGAGCGAGCGAGCGAGAGAGAGAGAGAGAGAAAGAAAGTGTGAAAGTGTGTGATCACACCAGCTACAGGGACTGGTATTACTGGTAAGGAAGTGCGCTGCCTGATTTGCTTAAGACACACTTTCCAGAAACTCAGTATGGGAAATAATCTTGACATAGACAAGGGGATGCCCTTAGCTGAAATTTTGGAAAACTGGAGTAAAATTGATGGCACCAAAAATTTAGGGAGAAAAAGGTTAGTCCAATTATGTCAGGAGGATTGGCCGTTCCTGACTAAGGAAGGTAATCTGGCAGAGCGATGGCTGCCCCAGGGGACCTTCGGTTACCAGGAGCTAGCTTTCCTGCGTCATCATTTGGAGGATAGGTTCCCCAGAGAAATGGATTACTGGTATGTATGGGACAACTGGGCATTTGCTAGACGAAAAGAGGCGCCTAGGAAAGAGAGAATCTTTCCTCAGAATGCTGTAAGTACCGCAGCTGCTGAAAAGCCTGTGGCAGTTATTCCACCCTATGCGCCACCCCCTGCTTCAGCTTCCCTATACCCCCCCTTGCCTTCCGCCCCCGCCCTTCAAGCTCCTCTGGAAGTCGTTCCTGTGCCAGGAGCGGCCCCACCCGATCCGGAAGGGGTACCTGGGGTCGCCACTACACGAGTCTACCGACTCTGGAGACCCCAAGATTTAATTATATGAAGTCAACGGCTCCCCAGACTTAGGGATGATCCAGAGAGAGTGTTACAAATCATAAGGGGAATTATGCGGGCGTATGGCCCTACCTGGGGAGATGTACAAACGCTCCTTGAATCTGTGTTCACTCCAGATGAAAGGTGCTCAATTTTGGATGCAAACCGCCGTTGGGCAGCAGAGGGGGGTGTCGGGGCTGCTCGAACAGCCTGGCCAGCTGTGGGCCCCGGGTGGAATCATAATGTAGATGCAGATTACAGGCAGTTGCAATTAGCCAGAGAGGACTTAGAAGAAGCTATACGTTTGGCAGGACAAAAGACTGCAAATTGGTCTAAAGTAAGGGAGTGTCAGCAACAGGCAGAGGAACACCCCTCGGCTTACTTTGCTAGGCTAATTAAGCAAGTCAGAATGTATGGGGGAGGACTAGACCCAGAAGCTGAGGCTAACAGGCCGTTAATGATTTCTACATTTGTAGACCAAGCAGCCCCGGACATTAAAAAGTATTTTTCCAAACATGTCCCTGACTGGCCAGGAAAGCGAATGGATGAAATATTACGTTTAGCCACATTTGTGTATAATAGTCGAGAGGAGGAGAGGGCAAAAGAAAAGAGACAGCAAAAAAAAAAGTAGTAGTTAGTGTGTTAGCAGCTGTGTTAAGAGATGGATTTAGAGGACCCAGGGGGAGGGGACGTGAAAGAGCCAGGAGAGATAGATGGAGTCAAAGTGAACGTGCTGTACAGTCAGGAGTTAATGATGTTTGTTATTATTGCAGGGAACAAGGACACTGGCAGCAGGAGTGCCCAGTGAGGCCCCATGTAGTTAGGAACAGAGGAACCGGCATGAGACAATCAAACACTGAGGAGGAGACCAGGCGATTCCCAGTCAATCCACAATGACAGGAAACAGGAGACTCAGAAAATACTGTGGAAATTGGAGTAAATTTATGGGATGTAGATTTGGATTTTGAGGGTCACGTAATGGCAAATATAGAAGGTTTAGAAGTTCCCTTTCTAGTGGATACTGGAGCCACCCTTTCCCTTTTAAATTTTGAGCCTAAAGGATGCAAATCATCAGATAAAATAGTGATGCAAGGAGTGATAGGAAAGGGCGAACGAATGTTATCTAAGCCCTTATTACTCACTATTGGGGGTAAAACAGTGTGGGGACGTTTTATAATTTCCACAGACGCACCTATATGCCTTTTGGGGAGAGATCTCCTGCAAGCCTTGGATACTCAGATCTGCTTACAGCCAGAAGGGATAAAGCTAATAATTATGGGTTCATGTGTTCTGGCTAAGACACCAGAACCAGAGTCAACTAATCTGCAAATTCCAACAGGTTTAGAATCAGTTTCTAAAAAATTATGGAGCTCTTCAGGGATGGATGTGGGACTACTAAAATCAGCCAGTCCAGTCTCGATAAAAACAAAGGGGGGATTGCCTCCTGCAGTTAAACAATATCCTATCCCAAAGGAAGCAGAGAAGAGTATCCAAAAACAAATTGATCATTATCTGAAACTGGGTATCCTTAGAGTCTGTGAATCCCCGTATAACACCCCAATTCTGCCAGTTAAAAAGAACAGGCAAGATGCTGATGGTGATCCAGAGTATCGCTTTGTACAAGACTTAAGGGCTATAAACCAACATGTAGTTGCTCCACATCCAGTAGTCCCCGACCCATCAACCATTTTACTACAGATACCCCATTGGGCAACTTATTTTACTGTGATTGACCTAACAGCAGCCTTTTTTAGTATACCGATAGCTGAAGATAGCCAAGATCTCTTTGCTTTCACTTGGAAGGGACGACAATTAACTTGGACAAGGCTGCCACAGGGATTTACTGGGTCTCCGACTATTTTTTCGCGTATACTTAAAAATGACCTCTCAGATATCGAACTTCCAGGACATTCTGTATTAATACAATATGTAGATGATTTGTTATTAGCAAGTAAAGATTATGAGATGTTTGAAAGATACTGTTTCTCTATGTAACGCTCTTGCAGAAAAAGGGCATCGAGCATCTCTGTCTAAACTCCAGCTGTGTCAAAGAGAGGTAAAATATTTGGGTTTTATCTTAAAAGAAGGACACAGGCTAGTTGATCCAGAACGAGTAAAGACAATTCTTGATATGCCTCGTCCTGTAACAAAAAAACAGCTTAGGGGATTTTTAGGAGCTGTAGGATTCTGCCGACCGTGGATTCCTGGGTTAGCAGAACTTACTAAGCCTTTAGTGCAGGCAACAAAAAAGGAGGAGATAGAGCCTTTGGCCTGGGGCCCAGAAAGGGAGAAAGCTTTTACATCTGTGAAAAAAGCGTTGGTTTCAGCCCCTGCTCTAGGATTACCAGATTATAGCAAACTATTTGAATTATTTGTCCATGAACGACAGGGAGTAGCAAGTGGGGTACTCACCCAAAAACTAGGCCCTCACCGTAGACCAGTGGCCTATTACTCCACGCAACTAGATGAGGTAGCTAAAGGCACTCCAGGATGCATCAGAGCAATAGCAGCTACTGCAGCTCTTATTGAAAAAAACACGACCTGTAGTTTTGGGTCATTCATTGACTGTGTATGTGCCACATGAAGTAGAACTGTTAATGAAGCAATATGCGACTCAAGCACTATCCCCACAGAGAGCTCACCGCTATGAACTGATAATACTGCATGCAGATAATGTGACTTTAAAAAGATGCAATATTTTAAATCCAGCAACACTATTGCCTCTACCGGAGGACGGAGAGCCACATCATTCCTGTGAGCAGGTGGTCGTCAGCTCGAGCAAGCCCTGGGAGGAGCTTAAAGATGAACCTTTGGAGAACCCGGACTTAGTTCTGTTTACAGATGGATCATCCTATTATTTGGACGGAAGACGTCACTCCGGCTATGCTGTCACTAACATCTTTGAGGTGCTCGAGGCCAATCCTTTGTCTCCATCAGTAAGTGCTCAAGGAGCAGAATTAATAGCATTGACCCAAGCAGCAAAAATAGGTAAGAACTTGCGGGTAAATATCTATACCGACTCTAAATATGCATTTGGAGTGTGTCATGCAACAGGGATGTTATGGAAAGAACGAGGATTCTTTTCGTCATCAGGAAAGAAATTAGCTAATGGAGAAAAAATACGTAATTTGCTGGAAGCAGTTCAACTGCCCAAAGAAATTGCTGTAATACACTGCCCAGCCCATACTAAAGACACTACAGAAATTAGCAGAGGAAATGCTTTAGCCGACGCTGCTGCAAAAGCTGCAGCTCGACAGCCTCTGAAAGAATGTATGGGGGCAGTTCCAAGGATGGACCAGAGTGAGTGGCCAAACTTAATAGACCCCAAAACTATGTATGAAAAAGACTGCTCAGTGGAAGAGAAAAAACAATGGGAACAGTGGGAAGCAAAACAAAGTGATGATGGAATATGGACAATTGGGGAAAAACCAATTCTACCAAAAAAATATTTAATTACTATAGCTAGGTGGTTTCACGATAAAGCTCATGGGGGAGCCGAGGCAATAGCTAAACAGGTACAGAAAGTATGGGCTGCTCCAGGAATTTATGCAGCTGCTAAAAGAATAACAAATAGCTGCCCGACCTGCCAGAAGTTTTCAAATAACAAGCTGTGGCGGACAGATGAGTGAACTTTTGCCTTAAACATTTCTTGGTACATAAGGTGCAAGCAAACCAAAACCCCAAACAAGCCATCTGTTCCCAGCGGAAACAGGACTGAGCTGCTGCGACCCCTGAAATGGTCTCCCTGCGACCATTCGGGACACACCGAGCCTGCGCTGAACCGGACCACGATCGGACAGAGACTTTGGGACCTGGACTGCAAATTACTGCCGCTTAACACAACTTTTATAAAACTTGCTTAGCCGCACTCCCTAGTTCAGTGAGAAAGGGCCCCAGAGCTGGTGCAGACTGGAAAGATAAGGGAGTTACAAGCAGTTTGCATTCCTATGCGTCACACTCCAGGAGGGAGGATGTCAAGGCTTTGAAATAAGGCCTGCTTGGGCGCCAGGACCCTGGGAAACACAGCCTCCCCTCACTGCTGAAACAGTGTTAATTAGGGGGGGTCTGGATTATATCCTCCTCGTCAGGACCTTGGAAGATAACACCTATTGTCACTGCTGGGGCAGTGCTAATTGCTGGAACAACACCTGTTGGTCAGGGCCCTGAGAAAGAAGGGCAGAACCCGAGGAATCAACACATTTGTCAGCAGAAACCGCAACAGTAAAGATAAGGGAGAAAAGCAGCCTGCCTGGGAACAACGATGAGACCCAATAGGGAGCAGGAGACCCCAGACCCAAAAATTACTATTGGTCTGAACTACCGCGTGAGGGGCGGGAAACTTAATTTGAAAAAAGCTATAATTGCCCAGGGATTTCTTTGTTCAGGGTCCCTCTTTGGAGGCACCCAACTCGAGCTGTAACTACTGCACGTGTGTCATTCCAAACTTTTCAGCGGGAACCTAGGGTCGGACCCTGCTCGAGTTGTAATTACTGCACGCGTATCGCTAAAATTTACACCCAGGGTGAAGAGGACCAACGGGACGCCGCTGGATCCACGGGTGGTGATATCTCTTTCTCTCTCCCCCTTTTCTCTCTCTCTCTTTCTCTCTCTCCTCCCCTTCGCCTTCTCCCCCCACCTTTTCTCCCCACTCCGTGGAAAATAAAGTTAAAAGGTTGTACGATATTTGACCGGTTTTAGCGTCTTAATCTCGTCCTTGGGATCGTAACGACCCCCCCCCCCCGATATTGGATCGGGACACAAGCCAAGCTCAGATTTGGGGGGGGCGACCATGGGCTTACTTCCCTTTCCAGAAGCTGCAAATAGATTATGCAGATATGCCATCTGTCTATGGATACAAACACTTGTTAGTGATAGTAGATCAGTTATCAGGCTGGGTAGAAGCTTTCCCAACAAGAAAGGCTGACACAGGGGGAGTGGTAAAAGCCTTACTAAAAGAAATCATACCCAGGTATGGGGTCCCAGAAGCCATTGATTCAGACAAGGGTGCCCATTTTACAGCAAGCATAATCAATCAGTTATGTAAATCGTTAGGAATAAAAAGAAACCTACATACTCCTTATCACCCACAATCTTCAGGACAAGTAGAAAGAATGAATAGAACATTAAAAGAGAAAATAGCAAGAATATGCACACATGCTAGCCTAAAATGGCCAGAGGCATTAAACTTAGCTCTATGGGATGTTCGAAATTCTCCACGGCAACCCATAGGACTAACACCAGCAGAAATTCTTTTTGGGAGACATTTAGCGATACCAGGGACTTATATCCCTGCTAAGACCAGCCTATTAGACGGAGATGAACGAGTAACACAATATGTACTAGCCTTACAAGAACGGTTTAAGGCTTTGCAAAATCAGGCTCAGTGGTTTCAGCCGGTGCCATCAGACATTCAGGCACATGATATACAGCCTGGAGATAAAGTGCTGATAAAGGTATTCTCACGAAAAACAAAATTAGAACCAAAATGGGAAGGACCCTATACTGTATTGTTAAGTTCTTACTACGCTGTTAAAATTCTAGGAAAAGAGAATTGGATTCACCACTCTCACGTGAAACGAGTGACAGTCCAAGAAGCAAGCACAGCAGAGGTTGCAGCAGAACAATGAAGACAACCACGTAAAGCTCGATGGGATACACGACTTCCCCAGGGTAATCTGTTGGGACTCGCCTCACTAACACAAATCTCTTTCCCTCTACTGCACCCTGCAGGATGGCAGGCAGAAGTGCCGTGCTCATGTTGCTGTTTCAAACCCTGGCAATGCTACTTTCCCTAAGCTGTGGTCAAAGAACCTTAGAGTGGCCATGGTCCCAGGCCCGTGTTAAGTATACCGGAAGTATGGGATCAAATTCTACTAAAAACTGAAACCTCTCAACCCTGGTCATGCATGGAACTGAAGTATACTCAGAAAATGAATGGAGCTGGGATAATACTAACCAACTTCCCCAACTCCTGGGAGGGACAGGAAAGGAAATAAAGATAGGGTGTCGAATGATCAACGGGTCCACCCACGAGAAGGCGACTCAAATCTCTCTCACTAAAATCAAATCAAATGAAAAAGAAAGGAAAATTTGTGCCACTGAAAACCTGGATTGTTGGTACAATTTTACCTTAGAACAGCCTGTTTTAATAGTTTGTCTGTGGGCTCACCACAATGTGGGACTATCATTTGAATTTAAAATAGACATTATTGAGCCCAGTACAGCAATACCTACCCTGACTACAATTATTTCCACCAATATAAATAACTCTGTTACCATGAAGAGTAAGAAAACCTTATCCCCACAAAATTTTGAAATTGGACCGTATGTGATTAGAAATACAGGCCAACAATGAGTGTTATTTAATCCATCATGGTCTCTCAAATGAGTAGAGCTATTAATGCAAATTAATATCTCTACAATCAAACCGACCTGTTCACCATTCTTAGGTACGTCCTATGTGGGATGGACGGCGTGGTTACATAGGCGAACCCTCACCTCTCCAAAACGAACAAGGAGAGATGTGACCGGTATCATAGGAACAGGATTGGGAGTCCTAAACAGTATAGATGCTGAAGTACTCGTAAATAAACTGAGCACAACAACAAGTGACTTATACAGATTAAAACATCCATTGAAGTCTTCCTTATTAGCATTAGGAACTAACCAATGGCTTTCATCTGAGATATTACCTCAATGGGAAAAAATGAATGAAAAAGATCACCAATTGATAATAGATGCACTTGGGGAAGCCCAAATTAATAGTTCCCTGGCCCTCAGTTGCATCCAAGCTCAACTGTGGATGCAATCTATGGCAGCAGCGATTATAAGGGAAGGGGAAGAGGGCACTTTACCCACTGAAATTCAAAAGGTAATTTGGGATAATGCGACCAAATTTGAAAAGGAATTCCAATCCTGGTGGTATCTGGTCAATTTTACTTATGATCCTATCAACACTAAGGCCACAGCCTTTGTTTTAACAATACGTAATGCTTCAACATATACAATATATCCAATCATTGCGTTAGGATTAAATCACCATGGAGCTATACTCTATCCATTGGAACATAGAGTATGGGCCCAACAAAATGGAAATAAATGGCAAACTGGACGTTAGCGCATGTATTGTACAGGAACAGCAAGGGTTTATTTGTGAAAGTAATACTATCAAAGCCCAAGACATTTGTCTTGACACTGAGCAAAATGTTTGTCATTTTGAAATACACCCTGATAAAACACCTGAAACTATACTTGTATATATTGGGAGAGGGTGCGTATGTATGAGAATCTTTTGTAGTCTTATAGTTATAGATGGCATTGTAGTAGATATGAGTAATCATTCAAATATTTGTATTTGTAACTTTACCAAAATCATGGGATGTGATTTCAATTATTCAGCTCCTATCACGTCTTATCAATTGTTACAATCTAATTATACATTAATTCAAAATTTACTACCTACCCCCATTGGGATGAATCTCACCCTGGTAAAGAAACTACTACAACATGATGATTTGCATCGACTGCTAGAGCGCATCCGGAACAGTGGACAGAAAACTCTAATCACTGTTCACCATGATGCAAAAGAGATACATCATATCTTAGAAAGGGTAAAAAGGGACGGAGAACATCATGGCTGGGAAACTCTTCTAGGGTGGTCACCAACCGCAACAGGGATTTATAATCATGTATTGCACCCAGTAGTAGTTGTGTTAAGTTTAACTGTTATGCCTATTGCTTACGATCATATTATACATAAGATTATGGAAAGTGATAGTATGCCTCGAAAGACTTCGAGAACTCTGTTTAAAATATTAGCAGGGATGCTTCATAAAAACAAAGGGGGGAAACTGTTAAAGAATAGTGAATTGAAACTGTCTAGAAATGGCTGCTTAGCACAACTTATATAAAACTTGCTTAGCATGAGTGGCTAGATTTGCTGAAGCCTTAGGCCAAGCGTGGGAAAAGTAACGAATCTTTACTTAGTTTAATAAAAAATAGTGCCTCAGAGCTCGTTCAGGCTGGGCAGATAAGGGAGCCACACGCAGTCTGCGCACCTGTGTCACCGACTCCGAGAGGGAAAACGCCAAAACAATGGGGAAAAATAAGACCTTGGGAGACAACTGCCAGACCCAACAAAAACAGAGGTACAACCGTCATCAGAGACTGCAAAAAACAAGAATAAGGAGAAAAACAGCTTGCCTCAGAAAGATGATGAGACCCAATGAGGAGCAGGAGACCCCAGACCAAAAAATTACTATTGGTCTAACTATCGCGTGAGGGGTGGGAAATGGAAGTCGAAAAGACTATAATTACCCAGAATTTGTTTATGTTAGGGTCCCTCTTCGGAGGCACCCAGCTCGAGCTGTAATTACGGCACGCGCGTGATTAAAATTATCTGATTTGTTTTCATTTGACTCTGAACTTTTCTGCGGGAACCTAGGGTCGAGCCCTGTTATGGTGGCCGACAGGCCTAACTTCCATAACACGAAAGCCTTCCCGAAGTCAAGGTAGACAACAGCCACTGCTCTCCCCTCATCTACCCAGCCAGTGATTCCATCATAGAAGGCTATCAGGTTGGTTAAGCATGATTTCCCCTTGGTGAATCCATGCTGACTGCTCCTGATCACCTTCTTGTCCTTCACATGCTTAGAGATGGCATCCAGGATGAGCTGCTCCATCGCCTTTCCAGGGATGGAGGCGAGGCTGACTAGCCTGTAGTTCCCTGGGTCCTCCTTCTTGCCCTTTTTGAAGACTGGAGTGACATTAGCTTTCTTCCAGTTCTCAGGCACCTCTCCTGATCGCCATGTCCTTTCAAAGATGATGGGGAGTGGCCTAGCAATGGCGTCCGCCAGCTCCCTCAGCACTCATGGGTGCATCCCATCAGGACCCATGGACTCGTGGATGTCAAGTTCCTCCTCCCCCCCCCCCCCCAAGAGTAAAGTAATTCCTGTAGGAGGTCATTTTGGATATTGGGAAAGTCTGATATTTCTAGTAATACCACATATAGTCAATCGGACAAAGGAAATAGGACAGATTTTTGACGGTCAAGATTTGAGTCACAAACCAGTCTTTACCTGGGATTTGATAATGGTGTAATATGCACAGATAGGAGAAACTCAAGTGCATTATGGGTGCTAAACACCTGCTCTGAAATACCTGGCAATGGTCGCCAAGAGAGAAGCGTGTCAGGAAACACAGAAGCTTTCTATATTTTGTGATGGCAGTTCTTAACATGCAGAACGTGTTTGATCTTTTGTCCAGCCCAAGACCACAATAACCAGCAAGATTTTCCTCCTTTTGAGCACTGTTCTGTGGGTATTTCAACATGAGGAGCTAGTCAGAGTATCCAAAAAGTAGAACTTATTTGTTTACCCCTTTGCAAATGTATTTTCAAGCAATAACAGGAACAACCCCCAAACCCCAGACACAGTAGAATAACTGCAGAATTAGAGCAGCATCCTTGGGCATTTATTAATCCAGAGAGTTATTTCCTTGGTATGTTATCTGCTCCTTTTTCTTGATTATTATTCTTAATTATAAATGCAATTAAAATTTATTTCAATTTTTATTAAACATGAAAACCAGAAGCAAAAGAGTAAACAAATCTCTCTCAAATTTCAGAGAAGTTTCTCTGTAGCTTCATTATTTAATTGATATAACTGGTGATACACACGCTTAGTCAGGACAAACCAATGAGTGCAATAATAAGCACATATCAAGTGCCAGATCCTCATTTGGTCTCAGGGAAGATAAGAATCTTAGCATTATGTGGAGGACTGGCTTGAGGGCAGAGGTCATGTGAAGACTGAACAACTAAAGGAAGCAGAACTAAGTATATATCGCACACAGTTGATGTGAGCCAAGTCCCGTATGAGAGTAAAAACAGTTAGAGCCAAGGACACATTGTCCTTGGCTCCAAGGTGTTATCAATGATTAGTCCTGGGAACTTGCGGGTGATGTAATGCAGAAGTTGCTGGGTAAACCAAATTGCTGTTACCAATAAGGAGCTCAGCTTTTGCAATATGTATGAGCCTGATTAGTCCTGTGCTATATAAAGAAAGACCACACCTAATAAAGTTGAAGTACACTGATCACTCATATTGAGTGTCTGGGTCTTCCCTCCGTCGGCTCCTCCCGTGCAAGTTTCCAACAAATGGCGCCCGAACAGGGACCCTGCCGGTCAGGGACTCGGTGATCAAGAACTCAGGAGTCGACAGAGTGCTAGAGACAGCTGGTCCTGCTGTGCTAAAGGCGACGAGACACAAAAGGGGGTCTACGTGCCAGAGCTACAGAGGAGGTGGAGAGGACACAAACAAAGGGGGTCCGTGCCCAGGACGAGACGGGGTCCTGCCAGAAAGTCTTGCCGCAGGTCTTGCAAAGGTTGCAACGGTAAGTGAGTAACCACGGAGCGACAAGCGGCTTATTATTTATTAAGATGCTTTTTAGAAAAGCGAGGTACTCAAGGAATAGAATGTCATAAGGAACTCCCAGGGCTATTAGCTGACGGAGTGGCTAAGGGGTGTTTTGTTAACCCAGATACCATGTTCGAACAAACTGAATGGAAAAAATTTGGGGACAAGTTGTTTGATGAAGTAATAAGTGACAACAAGACAGTAAAAAAAGCTGATGAAGCCGTGGAGGGCAGTTACTAATGCTCTCGCACCTCAAAAAAAAAAAAAAAAAAAAAAAAGGGAAAAAGAAGAAAAAAAAAAAAGGGAAAAAGAAGGAAAAAAAAAGAAAAAAAAGAAAAAAAAAGGAAAAAAAAAGAAAAAAAAAAGAAAAAAAAGGAAAAAAAAAAGGGGGAAAAAAGAAAAAAAAGAAAAAAAAAGAAAAAAAAAGAAAAAAAAAAGGAAAAAAAAAAAAAAAAAAAGAGGTAGCTGCCGCCGCCGCGGAGCGTTTGGGAAGCCCCGATGGGTTCAAGGAACCCCCGCATGCAGAGGTGTCCCCTGTGTTCCCATACCCATCACCCCCCTCGAACCTTTACTATTGCCCAGGGAGGGTCTGGGAACACAGGCCTGCCAAAAGGAGCAACATTGACCATACGGCAGATCCCCCCTCCTCCCTCAGCGCCTCCCCCCCTCTCTCCCCCCCCCTCTCTCCCCCCCCCTCTTTCTCCCCCCCTCCCTCTCTCTGTCCCCCCCTCTCTCTTCTCCCCCCCCCCCCTTTTTTCTCCTCTCCTCCTCCTCCTCTTCCTTTGGCCACAGTTATCTGAGGACACCCATCTCAGGCTATCAATGTGAAATAAGTTTTTCTCTATGATATTAATGGTCAGAAACCACTAATAAAAGCAGTTTGAAAAAAAAAAAAAAAAGAAAAAAAAAAGAAAAAAAAAGAAAGAAAAAAAAAAAGGGGGTATCCCATCTTATATGGGAATAAAGCAGGGCCGGGAAGAGCCTTTCGGCTTATTTATTGACAGAGTAGCCAATGCTATACAAGCAGCAGGGGTACCAGATTACCTGAAAGGGACTATCTTGAAACAATGTGCAATACAGAATAGTAACCCTTCAACGCGTAGTATTTTAGCCACACTCCCGGGAACATGGACTATTGAGGAGGGGCTAGAAAGAATGGCGCAGGTACCTGTAGGACCGCAAGCTATGCTAGTAGAGGCAGTGAAACAATTAGGAGAGAGCATGAGAGAGCAAGCACAGGCGTTGCGGGATAATATGCAACAGAATCAAAGACAGGTATTCGCTGCCCTTGCTCCTTTGCAAAACCCCGGCGGAAATATCCCCCCTAATCGACGATCGGCACACTGCTACCGATGCGGCGTTGTTGGTCATCTTCGCAGAGAATGCCAAGCTAGTAGAGTATGGTGTCCCAACTGCAAAAGCAACAAACATGATGGAGCGGCTTGCTGGAAGGCTGGTTCGGGAAACGCCCAAAGAAGCGGGACGAGCCGCCCCGCGACGACACAAAAGGCGGCCTTCACCACAACAACTCAGCAACCCCCGCAGTTAACACAACCACCTCAGCCGGCGCCCAGCTCCACTCCGAACGCCATGAACCCCTTTGTCTTCGACCAGCCACCAGAGGGAGTCTCGGACTGGACTTGGCAACAGCAGTAGATGCCACCTTATTGGATACAAAGCCAACAAGAATCCGGACGAATGTCTACGGACCAGTAACTATTAATCATGAGCCGATAGGTGCCTTACTGATTGGAAGATCGTCCGCTACAATGAAAGGATTACAAGTTTTGACAGGATTGATCGACAAGGACTATTTCGGGGAAATACAAATTGTGGTTTCAGCAATGTTTCCACCTATGCACATACCACAAGGATCGAGAATAGCTCAACTTATTCCGCTTCCCCACCTGACTGAAGGGGTGGCACCAGCGAAAGAGCAACCACGAGGCTATGGTGCTTTTGGTTCCACTGGAAGTGTAGTATTACTGACTGTTGGAATGCATCAAAGGCCCCGACAAACCGTGACTGTAAGGTATAAAGAAGAATCTATACGCACTAATGCCTTATTGGACACTGGAGCGGATGTATCAATAATTAGCACTAAGATTTGGCCCCAACATTGGCCAACCCGAGAGACCAGCTCTATGGTAGCTGGGGTAGGCGGGGTCACCCTCGCCCGAAAATCATCGACGCTACAATGGACTATAGGGAACAAGGTGGTGAATTGCTCCGTTTCCATTTTACCCCTACCTGAAGGAGTGCAAGCCTTAATAGGGCGCGATATCCTTGCCCAGATGGGTATGGTGCTTACCTCGGAACACCCTTTATAGCACTGGCCATTGCCTGGACTTTCCCAATCCCACTCAGCTGGAGGACTGATCAGCCTGTGTGGGTAGAGCAATGGCCGCTTAAACGGGAAAGTCTCATTCAAGCACATGAACTAGTAAAGGAACAGTACAAACAAGGTCATCTAAGACTATCTACCAGCCCTTGGAATACCCCAATATTTGTGATCAAGAAAAAATCCGGCAAATACAGACTTTTACATGATCTACGTGCTGTAAACAGACAGATGCATGACATGGGCGCTTTACAACCGGGGTTACCCAGCCCAGCAATGATCCCAGAAGGCTGGCACCTGCTAATCGTAGATTTAAAGGACTGTTTCTTTACCATAGCCCTCCATGAAGATGATAAACAGTGATTTGCATTTACACTCCCTGCTATCAATAGAGAGGGGCCAGACCAAAGATTTGAATGGACAGTACTACCGCAGGGTATGCGAAACTCACCAACCCTCTGTCAACTCTATGTCGATGCGGCACTTCAACCGTTACGTCAACAGTGGCCAGAGACCATGATATATCACTACATGGACGATATATTGTTGGCACAAAAAAACCCTTTTTCTCCTGAACAAAAATTTGATCTAATCACACAATTAAAGAAAAAGGAACTTGTGATGGCCCTGGAAAAGGTACAGGAATCCAGCCCCTGGCAGTATCTAGGTTGGCATATTTCGAATGCCACCATCAGACCACAGAAATTGACAATCAGGACTGACATAAGAACACTCAATGATGCTCAAAAACTATTAGGAGACCTCCAATGGATCCGTCCGGTTGTCGGCATTCCTAATGAACTCTTAAATCTGCTACGCCCCTTGCTGAAGGGAACAGACCCAGCGGCTGCCGTCACGCTCACAGAGGAACAGCAACGGGTACTCCAGGAAATTGCATCGCTAATTACTACGCGTGCTACGCACCGACGCCTGGAAAATCAGCCACTTGATCTTACTATTTTATGTGGCCCACAATACCTAATGGGAGCCATTACACAACACAAAATAAAAACGGGGGAAAAAAGAGGGTTGGTGGAACCCATTGTACTAGAATGGATAGCACCACCGTTACAACCAAAACGAACTATTCAAGAAAAAATTTCAACGCTGGCCGAACTCATTAGGACACTCTTCGCCCCTGACTTACATGATCAGCGTTGGTCAAATCTGACTGCAGCAATCAAACATAGAAGAAGTGAGAATCGTCGAGGCAAACGTGAATTGAAAAAACTAGGTTCAGATTGCGCTGATGATGTAGAATTATGGGGGCCTGCGGAAAGGTTTTTCGCCGCAGCTTTAGCTCCTAACGTTGCAGTTGCGCATGCCATGTCTAATCTAAATAAACTTGCTTGTTGGGCTGTTAGGCAATCAAATGTTACTACACAAATTCTCTCTGAAATGTCACAGGATATGGATAGCCTGAGACATGCAGTGTTGCAAAATAGAGCAGCTATAGACTTTCTGCTTTTGGCACAGGGACGCGGGTGTGAGGATTTTGAAGGAATGTGTTGTTTTAATCTTTCTGATCATGGACAGTCAATCCATGAGCAATTGAAATGGCTAAAGGACCACACCCAGAGAATCACCGTACAGTATAATTGGTTTGATGATCTGTTTAGAAAGATGTTTGGTAATGTGAGTACCTGGATTTTGGGCTTGATCAAAGAAGGGCTACGTATTCTATTCATAATTGTATTAATTTTAATTGCTGTAAGAGTGATTTTTGGCTGCTTAACACAAAAGCTTGAACAATTAACTGAAAAGGTCTTTCTCGCACAAAATAAAAACGGGGGAATTGTGGAGGACTGGCTTGAGGGCAGAGGTCATGTGAAGACTGAACAACTAAAGGAAGCAGAACTAAGTATATATCGCACACAGTTGATGTGAGCCAAGTCCCGTATGAGAGTAAAAACAGTTAGAGCCAAGGACACATTGTCCTTGGCTCCAAGGTGTTATCAATGATTAGTCCTGGGAACTTGCGGGTGATGTAATGCAGAAGTTGCTGGGTAAACCAAATTGCTGTTACCAATAAGGAGCTCAGCTTTTGCAATATGTATGAGCCTGATTAGTCCTGTGCTATATAAAGAAAGACCACACCTAATAAAGTTGAAGTACACTGATCACTCATATTGAGTGTCTGGGTCTTCCCTCCGTCGGCTCCTCCCGTGCAAGTTTCCAACAGCATTATTCATTCTCTCAGTTTGAACAGATTGTGAAGCCTGTCCTAGTGCTTCTATTCCAAGAGGTGTAGGGCCCAGCAGAAGCTTGCATTCAATTCAGAACATAGCATTTTAGAGTTTATTATTTCCCAGAGCAATTTTAAGAGAGTTGCCTCTTCCACTACTACCCCTCGCCCCCGAGTCTAAAGAACAGAATTCCTGTCCCACATGTCCCAAGCTTGTTCGCCTCTCTGAATTCATGAACATGAAATGGCAGCAGGGAGTAACACAAAAGCAATAGTCTGAAAATTGCTGTAACAATTTGGAATAGTGTGAATCAAAGGGACAAAACAAGTGACAAGGAACAAGTGGAAGGAAAAAATGAAAGCTTTTTATTGCTTGTGTATATGGGCCTGAAGTCTGGCTAGTGAAGGACTCAAAGATGTAGGTATGAGGCCTTCTCTGCCCTTATCCGAGGCTGACTCCTAGTTCTGCAATGCAAATAGAACAGAAACACCATGAACTCCTTCCTTCCAGACTGGTCTGCATAATTGCAACTCTACTAGCTACACTCTTACTCAGGCCTTCAGTCTCCTGACCTTCCTGTGGCAGAGGCCATAAAGAGACCCAGAGAGATCAGGCTAGGTGCAAACAGGTGATGCCCCACTGAATATCTATTCAATGCCTCAAGCCTTCTCCAAACTCAGTTCAAATCAGTGCTGGGATGGTGACTAAAGATCCAGGTGAGACCAACTTGGGTTGGGCAAAATGCTTGGGAGAACTTGCTACCCATAAAACAGCCCTTGTTACAATGGACGTTCATTCTTGGGCAGATAGTAAAGAATGCGCCTCAGGAATGCAAACGAGAGCCAAAACTAGCTGCTCCCACCCACAGCAGGCCAGAAGGCTGCACACCCTCCTGGCAGATGCAGGATTGGCAGATTCACACAGGTATCATCTCTGCATGTGATTTAGTGAGACTTTTGCCTTTAGCTAGGAATGCAGCAACACATCCTGGAAAAGCATCTACTAACACAAAACACAATATCCTGTTTGCTTAACAACCCCAGTTGCATGCAATGCAGGGCTTGGTGCTGTCCTTTGGGAGACTGGCTTCATTCTTCCTGCCTCCCCAGACCTCAGTGGGACTGGGTTTATCTACTCAAAGGATCTGCTTAAGGGTCCTGTCCAAACCCCCACCACCAACAACGAAGGTGGGGGGAGATTCAGAAGGCATCAGGGCTGGAAAGGTCAGAGGCTAAACCACACAGTCAGCTAGGGCCACATTGCCCTTGTTGCAGATGCATCTCCCCCTGTCCCCCAGAAGAGCTCAACAGGGTAATGTTTTCACAGGGGCTTTCAAAGCTTGAGCTGGCTCAGCAAAAGAGGAGTGACCGTGCTTTCTACCTCCCCCCCCCCCCCCCCCCCGTGCAGGATTGCAGCAGGAGGAGGGAGATCCCCTCTGTATCCTCTGTTCACAGGGGGGCGGGGCTTTCCTCCTCTGTCCTTTCCAGGATGCACCCTCAAAGCCTCGGTGGGTCCCACACCTTCCAACCTCGGCTCCATGTTCCCCTCCCCTCCTCTCCCCTCCCCCATCACCCTACCTGGAGCTAGATTGCTCCCCCTCCTCCCCGGAAATTTTTTGTTTTGCATTGTTTTTTTAAACGTCTTCCCCCTTAGCCATCCATGCTCACAGGAAGGAAGCAGCAACAGGCTCCTGGAAGCCCTGGGGAGAGAGATCAGCTTGATAAAAAAAGAACTCAAACACCACACTCCTCCCCCAAGATGAGGGCGTTGCACTGAGAAATCTCCCTCCTACCACCCAGCAGGCACCTCGCTCAGCCCCTCCCCACTTCTCTCCACCCCCCAGCCACGGTGATAGGCTGGGTCCCGGCGATGGAGCTTGTATACATATACGTTCCCTGCCTTCCTAGTACGTGCTGGGGTTGGGTGGTGCGGCGCGTGCAGTAGAGTTGGAGGGGCTATGCTCGGAGAAACTCCTCAGTGCAAGGGGAAAAAGTGCGTAGCCTGGGGGTAGGGAGGAGGAGCTGTTTCGTCCCTGCTGGGAAGTTAAAGACTTTGAGTGGTGCGTTTTGGTCCCTGTCGGCAAGTTGTGTGTGCGTAAAGGAAGGAGCAGCCTATCCGTCTCTCTTTCCCCTCCCTCGCTCTTGTCCATGTAAGTGCTGGGGGTTGCGGTCGCGCAGCGGCGATGAGTGGAGCTAGTGAGCAGGACCGCGAGGATAGCATATGGTCCTCAGTGGCCGCGGCTCGGGTGCACGCTCGGTCCCAGGACCTGGGCTCCGCGCGCCTCTCCCCCCCCCCCCCCATGGGTGCAGCGCAGTAGGGGTTTATCAGAGAGGATGGCCAAATGGCTGAACAAGTACTTCAGTCTGGGCAATAACAAGACCAAGAGTCCTCTGCGGCCTGACTACCACGATAAGCGCGATGGGGCCAGCAGCACGTCTGGCTCTGACGGCCTACACTATCACTATTGTATTTTGCCTGGCTTCCTACACCACCACCTGTGTGGCAACACCAGCGACCTGCTCTGTGCCTACCACGCCCAGAAGGACCGTGACTTTGAGGACCCCTACAGCAGGCCCGGCTCGTCCTTGTGCAAGTTGTGTGCTGTATACCACCTGGACTACTACGTGCCTGAGAACTTGGATGAGGCAGCCCCCAAGGCTTTCTCCTCCTCCTGTTGTGCCAGGACCTCTATGCTCTCTGCTGCTACTCCCATTGGCTCTCCACGCCTCTTCCACAGCCATAGCAAGAATCAGCTGGCCCTGCTGCCTAATATCAAGTACACTTCCTCTGAGCACCACCTCATCAAGGTTGAGAGTGGTTGCAGCCATGCTCCCGATAGCGCTGCTTCTATGGTCACTTGGAGTTCCCTGGGTAGTGTTGCCAAGAAGCTCAACAAGGGCCTCGAGCAACTGAAGACCCCTGCCCCCCCTACCAAGAAGGAGAAAGTAAGATGTCTCCTCTTCCTTTCTCCCCCTCCCCACCTTGGTCTAGGGTGTAGGGCTGGGCATGTACCCACCCTGGGAAGAGTTTTGGGGGGGGGGGGAATTGTTCACTAGCGGTTCAGTAGCATAACTCCATCTCGAGCTGATGTGAAGGGCTCACAGCTCCCCATTGCTGTGTGCAACTCTCTTCCCCCCCCCAATCCCCTTGGAGCCTTAAAGCATTAGCCTACAATTGCCCTGGTTGGGGAGTTGCCTTGCTCCAGACTTCTGGGCAAGCAGTGTGTGTGTGTGGGAGAGTAGTACCTTCTTGCTTAGGCTCTTGAACTCGCTTCCCTTATGCTGGAACAGATTTGCAGATATGTCCAGCACTGCCCTGAGGAGCACAAAGTCTCCTCCCTTCCTCCACCATCTTGACTTGGTGTGCAACTACTGATAGGAGCTTGAGTCCCTGGGGGGATGCCTGGGAAGCCCCAGGCTTTTGGGATAAAGTTGTGGCCCTTCTTGGGCCTTCTGCAAGTGGTTGTGGTGTGTATACTTTGCTACCTCTCCCCTGGTCCAAAGAAAGAACGAGATTCTGTGTGAGTGGGGAGAAGAGGCGCTAGGCGTGCATAGTAGGGTTGGATGGGGGAAAGGGAGCTTATTTTTGCCTGTGAACTACTATGATTTGAGAGCCACTCATGATTTGGGTAGTCACATACAAAGGATGTCACTGCAGGGTTGGGTCCTGGTGCTTAGTGATGGATTAAGCCCAGAGGTACTGATGTGATGATCCTTGGAGGCATACTGCCTGCTGCTCCCTTGTTCTCAGTGTAACTGTCATGGATGCATACCAAGTCCTTGGCTTATTTCTAGAGAGTGCTGTAATTAAAATCTTGCAATGTTGCCTTGTCTTCCTGTGTGAGAACTGGTTCTTTGCTAGGAGTGCACAGAGGCTGCTTGGTCTTGCTTGCTTGTGTTTTTCTCCATGCTGTAACTTAAGTTGCAGGAGTGTTGCTGGTGGCTTTTTTTTTTTTTTTAAAGTGCCTGTGCTTCTTGACAGCTGTTCTGTGTAGGGTGAGCAGTATGCCTTAAAGGCCTCCATATGCAGGAGACTCTCTAATTGAATAAATCAAATCTCAAGATCAGGGAAATGGTAATAAGGCTGCTGTACAGACCGCTTAATAGCCAAGCATGCAAAACATTTGGAAAGGTCATCTTTGTAGGTTAATAATCTTCCACTAACCCGAATTATTTTGCTGCTTGTTACAGGCTTTGGGTGTGGGGTAGTAGGCTTGTGCACTCTAGGTGATGACTGTGCATCAACTGAGCTCCTTATGTCTGTTGCAGACTGATTAACCCATAGGAAGGCTTTATGTTGTGATAATATCAGACTGCCTGCTTTATAAGGTGGAGATTTGTCAGATGTTTGTAAGTGACTTTTTTTGCCTCCCAGTTCAGTGGTGAAGGTGAGGTCCTTGAAAGTCCTGTCAGTTGCAGCATGGTTATGTGTACATAGCTTTGTGCCATCATGGGCACAGACCTGAAGCAGACTACAGAGCTACAGGCTGTCACAATTGCTGTGTTGTCTTCTAGTAGTGTTTCTCTACAGGTATTTACCAAGTACTGTAGACACTGGTGGAAAAAGCTGTGCTCTGATGAATTAGATTACAGATGGTGAGCTCTGTAGCAGGAAAGTAGCACTAATCATTTTATAAGCACAGTCTGTATCCCCATCTTGTAGGGATGACAGTATAATTTTGCTTTCTGTTATCATGGAAATTATATATTTTTTTTCTAATTGACAATTATGTAAGTTGGAGTATGAGTTCAGTGTAACAGTTGCATTGCAAGAATTCCTAATAACTGTTAAACACTATCAGTTTAAATGATCTGTGTGTGCATGTTTAACCATATAACATTATTGCATTGAGTGATGATGCATTTCCATGACAATCCGAGTTGATAAATTATATCCTGTCCAGATGCAGTCCCAAATAAATCAGCTTGTCATGATGATAAGATTAAAACTCTAGGTGCTTATTACATTGCTAATCATTTTTAGATGTTCCTGACTGCAAGCAGTTTCAGAAAATTGAATAATTCAAGTGAAAATCTCAATATATGTTTCAGTCTTCTGTCAGTTGCATGAGTTGAGACCGTGCATTCCCTCCTAGGCAAATACTTCTTACAACTGTATGCTCTAGGGAAAAAAAAATACTGCTCAGGGCAAAGCACTTCTAAATACAACTGATGGATTCTTATTGGGCATGGGTTTTGGGGGTTTTTGTGTTTTGTGGGTTCTTTATTTTTTTTAAACTGTCTTTCAAAGTAGAAACTGCATCTGTTATCAGGTGTCTTGTTATAAAAATGTATGCTGTAATCATCCAACTCAAAGAACTGCTTTTTTTAGTTCAGTGGCTTCTCTAAGCCCTTGTTGCAGGGGTCATAACAGATCTTAAAGCTACAAGTTGCTCATCCAACATAAATGTAATTCCAAAAGGTTGCAGAACACTCATACTGTATCTTTCTGTTGTTTGAGAGAGAGAGAGAAATGCAAGTGGCAGGCAGTCTTAAAATGTCTAAGAGACAAAAACAGCTCTAAACCTCAAATGGCACATACTAGTGTGACCTTTCCCCCAACCTTTCTATAGCTGGTTGATAAACTTAATGTAAAAGCTGCAGATCTCTGAGCCCTCCTCCTCACCCCAATTAAGCTTTGTGTAGCATCTTGCAGTGGTGGGAGAGTAGTGCTATTGCTGTCTCTTCTTAAAATGTCTGTGCTTCCATTTGTTTCTTCTTTATAATTATTGTCCTGTGGAGGTGTGTGGGGAGAGGTGACATGTACATTCTGTTGTAACTTTTGCTAGTGCTTTTTGCCATGAAATAAATGAAAGGATCTTGTATAAGCAGATGAGGTCTGGGGGAGTGAGGGAGCAGTAGGTAAAATTCAAAGCAGTTGAGAGCATGCAGAGAGGTGGGAGAACTGTGTATGTGGTCATGTTAGAAATTGCCAAGCTTTTTTATTTACTGGCCTTTATCCTCCGCTATGCCTCTGTATTAACTCCTGGGCTGTTGACTGTAGTACAAAGCACTAATTCTCATTGTACTGCAACACATGGAAGGGTGGGAGTGTTCAAAGTGTTAGGTTTGAGGTTGAAAGTTGTAGGCAAAAGCATCAGAGGGGAGGGGACATAACTTGCATCTCCTAAATCTCCTTTTATTTTCTGATATGGTCCTCCCCTCCCCCCCATTTCCCTAGAGTCTTGTCTTTCAACTTTGTCTCAGTCACACCTGTTTGTATTCTTAAATTTCCTTAGGGTGCCTCTAGTAATTCAATATCTTGCATTTCTACAGTAGCTTTAATCCTGAAGGATTTGAAAGCATTTCACAGACCCCCATACACGAGATTCATACTGGCCACTGATGAACTCAAACCACTTTTAGTGTATAACATAACGATTATTTAATAGTGCTGTGGGACCAGGGTTCCAAAAGGTAACTGGATGAAGAATGTGTGTAAGCAGAACACCTTTCTTCAATTCAAATCTTGCTCTTTTTGTTGTCCGAAAAGCAGATTCGTTGCCCGGTGTGCAATGAGCCAATAATTACACACTCAGGAGAGACATTTATTTATTTATTTCAGAGTTGCGCAAGCCTGGGTGCTCGGTGGTTTCCCACAAATCAAGCACACCCCCCCCAACTTTTCAAGTAGCATTTATACACACAAATTGCCAGATTTGCGACTTTCCCTTTTACACTGATTGGTTAGTGATTTCTTCATTCCCTGGATCCCACCCCTGTTCCTCAAGGTCCTGGTCAATTAACACTGCCCCAGCTAGGTCAGTAGGTGTTATCTCCCAAGGTCCTGAGGAAGAAGACATAATCCAGACCCCTTAATCAACACTGTTTCAACAGTGAGAGGAGGCTTTGCTTCCCAAGGTCCTGGCACCCAAACAGGCCTTATTTCTCAGCCTTGACATCCTCCCTTTCGGAGAGTGGGGCACAGGAATGCAGACTGCTTGTAACTCCCTTATCTTTCCAGCCTGCACCAGCCCTGAGGCCCTTTCTTACCGCACTAGGAGCGCGGCCTAAGGCTTCAGCAAATTTAGCTACTCATGCTAAGCAAGTGTGCGGCTACTCATGCTAAGCAAATTCTGCCTAAGATAGAAGTTATCCAAATCTACCTACTTCAAACATTCTTTCTGAGCTTCTCAGGGTTGTCTTGTAACAATTCCCCCCTTTGAGACTTATATGATCATTTTCATATTAGTCTCACTCTCTTAAAATCTTTCCCATATTAGTTTTGTATAACACTTAGAAATGTATTGAATCACTACATAAACGCATACAAAAACTACTAGCACCATTCCCAAAATTGTTAAACATTTTTTAACCCATGAGCTCACATCAGGGAACCAGGAAGTCAACCATTTCCATGTTTCTTCAAATCCGAAAGAAGTATCATCTTTCTGAACCTCATGTAAGATTTCAGTCTGCTTCCAGATTTCATTTAGATCGGTAGAAATTCTCCCGCTTTGATCCACATATACACAGCAACTAGTATTTATTACTGTACATACTCCTCCCTGAGATGCCAATAACATATCTAGAGCCATCCTGTTTTGGGTACTTATTTTAGCAATTTCTGAAACCTCCTCTTGTAAAGCTGCAATGGCATCAGAGGTTTTATTCCCTATTTTTTCAATAACTGCTGAAATATTTACTATTGCTTTTTCAAGTTCACTCACTCCCAATTGTGGAAACAGCCACCTTACGAATGACTGAAACCTAGTAGGTCGATCTATTAAAGGATTATTGACCCTCTTTTGTCTCCTCATGAATGTTCTTAGCCAGGATTTTTGATATTTATTACTCAATTCTTTTCTTATAGTAACATTAGGGATTATTGCCCCTAAAGTACATGTCCCTGACCAATTAGGAGGTAGCACTTTTCGTGCCTTGTTCCCACACAACCAATACCATCCACTACCTTTCGGAACATGCCACCCATTTAGTTCCTTACTTGGCCACTTATAACCTATTTCAGGTATATGAGAGCAATTTTTATAACCTCCCACCTTAATGGCTCCAGTACAGTTGATCGGTTGCTTTCCATAGGGTACAGTTTTTTTCCCACCATCTATTACTATTATTACATCTTCGGATACATTGATAATAATCTCCTGTCACACTCTGGACTTCCCATTCCTGTTCGGTTGTTTCATCATATTTCGTTTGATCACTATCATTTCTTATCTGTTTCATAAATTCCATAAAGGAAAAATTAAGAGGCACTCCAGTTAGGGGGAAGCCCTTGTTGGAATGTTCAGGGAAGTGGGTACACACCCAGCAATCCTTCTGGTTAATTATCTTCATAGATTTCGTAATTACTTCCAAATGGAGATTGTGACTCCAAAATCCTTCCTGATTCCCTTTAATTGTTTGGCTCAGGCAACCTAGAAAAGCTAACCACCACATTTCTCCCCTGGTTATTAAGGAGAACATCATTTTTACACAGATAACATAACAACAATATTAACCCTATTCCTAACAAACAGATTAAAGCAATTCTTCCCTGAATACAATCTAAATTTAAAACCGATTCGCTTCTAATACAACTCATATATCTTTATATATTTTTAACTTTAAAGGTTGAACTTGTTCAGCTTTCCACGTCTCTCGAGGTACTGCTTTCACTCAGGTGTAGTGGATTATTTGTTGTTAGCAGTACAAGATACGGTCCTCTCCACTTTTCTACCAATGGCTCGTCCTTCCAGGTCCGAAGATACACTTGATCTCCCAGCTGGAATGAATGTACAGGTGAATCTAAAAGTACAGGAGATCTTAACTGGATGTACCTACGGAGAGAAGTAAGAACCTTTGCCATAGACAAGAGATAATCACTTAAAATTTGATTGCCCTTAACGTGCATTTGAATTTCATTTCCAGTTAAATTTACAGTGTAAGGTTTACCATACAGAATCTCAAATGGACTAACTTTCTCCCTAACCCTTGGGGTTATTCTGATTCTTAATAATGCCAGAGGTAGAACATCAGTCCATTTCATCTGAATCTCCTGACACAATTTTCCTACCTGTCTCTTAATTGTTTGATTCATTCTTTCCACTTTTCCACTGGATTGTGGCCTCCAGGGGGTATGTAAGTCCCATTTAATTTGTAGTATTTTTGAGATTTGCTGTACTATTTCTGCTATAAAATGAGGTCCCCTATCTGAAGAAAACCCTTCTGGTACCCCAAATCTTGGTATAATTTCTTTTAATAACATTTTTACTACTTTCCTGGCTTTATTGGTACGACACGGGAAAGCCTCAGGCCATCCTGAAAAGGTGTCAACAATTACCAACAAATATTTATATCCATTACATTTTGGTAATTCAGAAAAATCAATTTGCCAGTAATCCCCAGGCATGAAGCCCCTTTTTACTTCCCCTGGGGGGGGCTTCTTCTGAATCTTGGGATCATTTCTAAGACAGATTTCACATTTTTGTGTAATACCCTTTGCAATTATTAGCATACTGACTCCCACAGCAAATCTTTTAACTGTTTCAACAAGTGACTCGGCTCCCATGTGGGTGCTATCATGTATTTGCTTCATCAGCTTCTTCATTATCGGCAAAGTTACCACACATTGTCCAGTAGATGTTACCCACCATCCTTCGGGAGTTTTTATGCATTTCAGTATTTCTGCTAATTTATTTTCTTTTTCAGTGTATACTGGAATTTCCATTTTTAACATTCTTTCTGGAACTAAGGCTGCCACCGACACGGATAATGCTGCCCTTTTTGCAGCCTCATCGGCCCTTTTGTTCCCTTTAACTATGTCAGTCTGTCCGGACTGGTGCGCTTTGCAATGCATTACTGCTCTTTCTTTGGGTTTATTAACTGCTTTGAGTAGTCTCATAATCTCCTTACTGTATTTTATAGGATTCCCTTGAGAAGATAGCAATCCTCTTTCCTTCCAAATTGCGCCATGGGCATGTATGACCCCAAAGGCGTATTTTGAATCTGTAAACACATTAGTTCGTTTTCCCTCTGATAATTCCAGAGCCCGGGTTAAAGCAATCAGTTCTGCTTTCTGGGCGGATGTATTTGCTGGTAGCGATCTTGCTGCGATTTCTCCTTCCAAAGTGACAACAGCGTATCCAGCCCTTCTTTCTCCCTTTACTATAAAACTGCTCCCATTGGTAAATAATTCCCAGTCGGGATTCTGCAACGGAATATCTCTCAAATCTGGACGGCTGGAACATACTCGCTCAATAGTTTGCAGGCAGTCATGAGCCAACCTCCCCTCTTCATGAAATGGTTTACATCCTACTCGGGGATAACCAGTGATGCCCTTTTTGTTCTAAAACTGCTGCAACAGCATGTGGTACATAAACAGTCACTTTTTGTCCCAATGTCAATTTTCGTGCCTCTTGTATTAACAGCACAGCAGCTGCAACTGCTCTGAGGCATCCTGGCTACCCTGCACTCACTTTATCCAGCTGTCTTGAAAAATAAGCCACAGGTCTTTTCCAATTTCCTAAAGTCTGTACAAGCACTCCCAAAGCCTGGTGCCCTCTCTCATGTACATAAAGCTCAAATGGCTTTGTTAGGTTCGGAAGTCCTAATGCAGGGGCACTCATGAGAGCAATCTTGATTTCATCAAATCCTTTTCGGCATTCTGGAGTCCACTCCAGCAAGTTTCCCGGCCCCTTAACAGCTTCATATAAAGGCTTTGCCATTAATCCAAAATTAGGTATCCACAGGCGACACCACCCAGCCATTCCTAAAAATCCCCTGAGTTCTCTTTTTGATTTTGGGGGGGCGATCTGACAAATCGCTTCTTTCCTTTCGATTCCTAATTTTCTTTCCCCCTGGGATATTTCAAATCCTAGATAGATTATGTTTTCCTTCATGATCTGTACTTTTTTCCGAGACACCCTGTATCCCGCTGTTCCCAAAAAATTTAATAAACTGATGGTTGTTTCTCTACATTCTTCAATCGTGTCTGCCCCCAATAAGATATCGTCCACATACTGTAATAAGGTAGTGGTCTCTTTCTTACCTTGCCATAATTCTAATTCTTTTGCAAGTACATTACCAAAAATTGTAGGGCTGTTCTTGAATCCTTGAGGGAGTACTGTCCAGCACAACTGCATTTTGCGTTTCGTTGTAGGACTTTCCCACTCAAAGGCGAATAATTGTTGACTTTGTTCCTCCAAAGGAATACAGAAGAAAGCATCTTTTAAGTCCAATACTGTAAAATAGACATTGGAATCATTTATTGTTGTTAACAAAGTGTATGGATTGGGTACCACCGGGTGCACATCAGTCACTATCTGGTTAATAGCTCGCAAATCCTGTACTAGACGATATTCTTGTGAATGTGGTTTTCTTACAGGCAGGATTGGAGTATTGTACTCGGATTGACATTCTCGCAACAGTCCATACTTTAAGAAATTATTAATCATAGGCTCCAGTCCAACACGGGCCTCTAACTTCATGGGATACTGTTTTCGCCTTACCGGTTTAGCTCCTTGTTTTAATTCCACCTTTACCGGTTCTGCACATCTGGCTCTTCCAGGTTTCTCCGTTGCCCACACAAAAGGGACTACTGCGTCCATTACTTCAGAGGGAATTTCGCTTGGTCCATCCTCCACCTGTTCAGAATCCAGTGCTTTCTGCAACATATATGCTTGTGCCTTCCAGGCGTTACTTTGTGGAATGTGCACCTTAACTTTGTTTTGATCAAAGGTTATCTGTGCCCCCAGTTTATTCAGTAAATCCCTCCCCATTAGGGGTAATGGGCATTCTGGCATATATAAGAATTCATGTGTTAACACTCTATTTCCTATTTCACATTTAATTGGTTGACAGAAAGGTTTGACCTCTCGCTTTCCCGTGGCCCCAATTACTGGCATAGAGAATTTACTCATTGGTCCCTTACAGCTATTTAGTACTGAATATGCTGCTCCAGTGTCTACTAAAAATTTAACTGTTTCGTTCCCCAGCTTTACTGAAACCAGGGGTTCGGCTGGGGAATCCAATTCCTCAACCCCCGGTCCCTGTCAGTCTGAATCCTCTGTACCAATCATGAGCAAATCTGCCTCTGGAACAGATGCAGACTGAGGTTCCCAATGATCTGATTGTCTCTTCGGGCACTCATTTTTCCAGTGCCCCTTCCCCCTGCAAATTGCACACTGATCTCTCCTCAGTGGAATTCTATTTCCCAAATTCCCTCCTACTCTATGCCCTCTTCCACGTCCTTGTCCTTTCGGAAAACCCCTTCCCTGAGAGGGAGTTTGTGCCCGGGCAAATGCAGCTGCCAAGATTGCAGCATTTTGCCTCTTATCTTTCAGTTTCTCCTTTTGTTTTTCCTTTCTCTCTACTTCTTCCCTGTTATTGTATGCAATTTCTATTAATTGCGATATTGACATCCCCGACATACCATCTACTTTCTGAAGCTTTCTCCTTATATCTGGTGCTGATTGTCCTACAAATAATGTAGTAAAAGTCATTTTATTTGCTTCGTCCTCGGGATCCAAGTCTGTCCATTTTTGGGCAGTTTCACATAACCGCTCGTAAAATGCAGAGGGATCCTCATTCTTACCCTGTGCAACTTGATATAGTTTCGCAATATTTTTGGGCCTAGGTACTCCATGCTTTACCCCATATAATATTAACTGTTGGTACTGTTTAGTCATTAACCTGCCTGCCCCTGTGTTTTGATCCCAACCCGGTTCCCGGGTCGGCATAAAACGGTCTGGTCCGTCTCTAGCATTTTGTCTTTCATTCTCCTCTTGAGCTTTGTCTAATACCATTCTTTTCTCCTCAGGTGCAAGCAAAGTATTTAAAAGCACCTGTAAATCCTGCCAATCTGGATTATGATTCTCAATTATCATTTTAAAGGATTGATACATCTTTTCTGGATTTTCTCGGTACGACCCGGCAGACTCCTTCCAATTCATTAAATCTGTAGTTGAAAAAGGGACCTTCACATACACAGGCATCCCGTCTGGTCCGACTGCTTGACGCAGCGGGGCCTGAATCGCGGGATTTTGTTGAGCCCGAGTAGCCCGAGTTCTGCCTGCAATCGGGCTACATGTCTCACTTCCCTTATTTCTGCTATTAACACTATCTTGATCTCTTTCCGGAGAGACCAATAATTGTACATCCTCTTCCTCATCACCCGCTTTTAAACATCTTTTCCCAATGCTACAAGCAGAGCAACACCGAGGCATTTTCTCTTTGTTTCCCATCATCATTAACACATTTGAGTCAGAGATCAATAGCTTACATTTTTTTCTAGTTTCATGATCATTTCTCAGAGAGAAGAACAAATCTACATATGGGACCTCATCCCATTTGTTCTGTCTTCTGCAAAACAACATAAGTTGCAAGATTGTATTATAGTTTAGCGTTCCCATTTCTGGCCATTTTTCCTCATCCTCCAGTTTATACATTGGCCACCACTGAGTACAGTATTCCTTTAATTTTCTCCTTGTTAAAGGATTCCCACCAAACTTACTCCAATGTTTCAGGAACAGGAACAGGAGGATACCCCCACAGACTGTCCTGTTCCCATATTATTACCCTTAAAAGAACGTTCTTACCAATTACGCTTTTGTACACTCCAGTCGTCACTGTCCAAACGTGTACAAAGCTTTCCTTTGGTTACCACAACCAATTACCCTTGTATCATACCCTTTATGCAATGTCTCTTAATAATTACTGCGTTGCACCTTTGAGTCGCTTACCTGTTCCGACCAGGGAGGGTGCTCACGGAGTCCCCGAACAAAACGGTCGGTGCGCGCTGGAGTCCGATGAGCAGTGTCTCCCCGACGGAACTGGCAAGACGATCCGGGCAAGGCTTTACAGCGAGAGTCCCACCTGGGTCGCCAGAAAACTGTTGTCCGAAAAGTGGATTCGTTGCCCGGTGTGCAATGAGCCAATAATTACACACTCAGGAGAGACATTTATTTATTTATTTATTTCAGAGTTGCGCAAGCCTGGGTGCTCGGTGGTTTCCCACAAATCGAGCACACCCCCCCCAACTTTTCAAGTAGCATTTATACACACAAATTGCCAGATTTGTGACTTTCCCTTTTACACTGATTGGTTAGTGATTTCTTCATTCCCTGGGTCCCACCCCTGCTCCTCAAGGTCCTGGTCAATTAACACTGCCCCAGCTGGGTCAGTAGGTGTTATCTCCCAAGGTCCTGAGGAAGAAGACATAATCCAGACCCCTTAATCAACACTGTTTCAACAGTGAGAGGAGGCTTTGCTTCCCAAGGTCCTGGCACCCAAACAGGCCTTATTTCTCAGCCTTGACATCCTCCCTTTCGGAGAGTGGGGCACAGGAATGCAGACTGCTTGTAGCTCCCTTATCTTTCCAGCCTGCACCAGCTCTGAGGCCCTTTCTTACCGCACTAGGAGCGCGGCCTAAGGCTTCAGCAAATTTAGCTACTCATGCTAAGCAAGTGTGCGGCTACTCATGCTAAGCAAATTCTGTCTAAGATAGAAGTTATCCAAATCTACCTACTTCAAACATTCTTTCTGAGCTTCTCAGCGTTGTCTTGTAACATTTTGAGATGTTATCCATTTTAAGATGTAGCATGTTTTTTTTCTTCACAAAAAGCCTGTCTGTTTTCATAGAAAAGCAGTAACAATACTTCCCTAAAACCATGTTTGTAGTAATAATTAGTTTCTGAATGAGCCAGAAAAGGGCTCTCTGACTTTACATCAACGGTAACTGCAGCTGCACTGCATTTCCTGTGGGCATCTTCTGTTTATAGACCCTGTAAAACTTTTTGGATGATAGGCCAGTAGCATAGGACTGCAGAGGAGTGTTATGTTGCAGAAGTTGCATCTGAATGGATCTCATTCAAGTGAAGTGGTTTGTTTTTGTTTTGTTTTTGGTGGGTGTTTGGGTGTGTGTGTGTTTTTTGTGTTTTGTGGGGAGTAGTTGTTGTTTTCTGGGGTTTTGGGGGT
Source organism: Dromaius novaehollandiae (assembly GCF_036370855.1). Lineage (NCBI taxonomy): Eukaryota > Metazoa > Chordata > Aves > Casuariiformes > Dromaiidae > Dromaius > Dromaius novaehollandiae. Next base: position 3,192,038 of record NC_088130.1, read on the forward strand.
TGTATTGGTGGTTGGTTTTGTTTTTTACTTGCTTGTTTGAAACTGCTTCCCTTCCAGATAAATGTAACTTTTGTCTCTAGTTTCAACTGACTACTTATTAGTTTCAGCAAACAAAAATCTTGCCCCATCTTCTGTGTAACTCCTCCTTGTGGTGTGTGTGGAAAGGAATAAAGTGTTAAACCCTCTGGGAGGGGATCTTGCTAGTCAAGGAAAAAGCATCTGTTAAGGGTAGGTTTGCTTGCTCTGATCTGAGCACTGGCAGCATACTGTGGCTACCATGGTCTGTAGTTGCTTTGTAACTCATCCATCCTTACAACTGAATAGAACAAGGAGGGTGTGTGTGTTTGGGGGAGAGTCTATCATCAGCTTCTGGTGCTCCTGTCTCTTCTCCTGTCCCATCAGATGTATGCATTAGAGAAATGAGTTGGTTATGGCTGATGCTTGGTGTTTGTGCCAAGCCAGAGATCTTGAAGAAATAAGTCCCTCTGCAAGTAGTTTAAACCTTAAAACTCATGTAATGAGCTCTCCTGCAGCTGTACCTCTCTGGCCAAAGAAATGCTGAGTTTGTGAACAGCAGTAACAAAGAAAGTAAGTGGGATGATTCTTCAATTGGTAGCAGCTTTTCTATAGGGAGGATTAAACAAATGACTCAAGGATGGGTCCCTCCTGCCCTTAACAACCCCCCCCCCCCCCGGGTAAACCAGAGTCACCAGTTTTGTAAGCTGCTCCAAGAGGCAGAGCTGACTCAGCTATTCTGTGCTTTCACAGTAGGGGAGTGGTTTGGGGGTGTTTTTGCCCCCCCCCCTCCCCCCCCAGCTCCTCCTTCCACAGAGTACTCCTCTAGGGTCAGGACCTAAATTTGTGACTCTGTAACCAAGTGTTCAGAGTCTGCTTTTGCTGGCCCTAATCCTTCTGTTGGTCCTGTTAGGATTTGGATTGCATTTAGATTGCACGTGTCCCCTTCCAAGGCTGTGAATTTTATTTTGAGAAAAGCAGTACCGAGGCTATGGAAGGATTGCCCGAACTAGTGTTTGAATTTAGTGCTTCATGGGGGGCCAGGTGCTGTGGGAAATGCCTTCCTGTGTGTGTCTGCGCTCCTGCGTGTGGGGGGGTGTTTTTTGAATTGAAACCAGGTGATCCTTTGGGGGCTGAGGGAGGGAATTGTGACACTTATTGAAAACTTTTCAAGGCTGTAAAACTGGGCAATGAAATTTGTTTCATAAATGGACACTTTATACAGAATGATTTCTACTGGAGCTAGTGACTACTTTATTCTGCTTCTAAACTCTGAGGATGAGGAATTTACAGTACTGTGGAAAGCCTGTGTTTAACCCATGTTCTCTCATGTCAATTCAAAGGGCATAAGCACTGTTTGTTTTTGATTATAAAGATTTTTTTTTTCTTATCACTGGCTGCAGTCACATGTTCCTGTCTCTGCTGTCATAGGGCACAACTGCCAGTCACATTTCTCAGGAGCTTCCTTGATGTTGCAGGATGGTGATCTTGTGTTTGTATGCCTCTTTATTATAGCTAGAGTTGGGGAGAGACCTGTTCATTTTTTCTTCTCTCTCTCAATATATAGCTAAAAGAAACTGTGACAAATTTTCACCTTAAATGTTCACCCCTCTATCTAGTTAAAAACAGAGGAAGGAGTAGTATTTAACCCCCCCCCCCATATTAGCAAGCGAGAGACTTACTTTCTGTGTAGTGTGTTAATTACTGTAATTCCTGTTGGACCCTCACAGAATAGAACTAATTGATCTGGATTGTCACCAAGTCTCTCTGACAATTGTAAGATGCTTTTCTGCACTACGGTTTGTGTCCCAGGGATAATTCTCCTGTATGCTTCAGTTCATGTAAGGATTTCTCCTAAAGACTGGACTTACTCTAGCATGTTAATTCCCATTGTATGGTTTTGTGTGTGTGTGTGTGTTCTCCCTTCAGCCAGAAACAGAAATCTGTGGAACTGTGCATTCAGGCTTATTCTTTGTTCTCTTGTCCTGGATGTGTATGGAGTTGTGCTTTTGCATATGTGAACGTTTCTTTAGACTTGGATTTAATATTGGAATGCATGTAGCTTTTTAAAATAAGAGTGTTTTTTAATGAACTGAAGAGTAAAGAACCTACAAATCGTGCCTTTGTGCTCTATGTTTTAGAGAGAATATATTCGTTAACTATGAAACTTGCATCTTGTGGCTGCTCCTTTAATCCTGTATCTGCTATTTAGCTTCTCTGGCAGGAAATATCTAGACCGTTAGCATCAAGGTATCCATCAATAGTAATAATCAAGGCATACTTATTTTCTTCTGTGCTTGAGTTTTAACATCTTACCTGCTTGGGAGAACTCCTCCTGTGACCTTGCCCAAAAACCCTTGTTGATTGCTCTGTTCTAGCAAGCTCAAATACAAGTCTTCACTTGTCTTAGATAAATGTACTTTTATGTATGCTCTGGAGTTTATTTGAACTACATTATAATAAAACAAAGAGCACTGAACACAACAGCATTTTTTTCTGTAGTGGAATATGTGAACTGCCTTGAAGTTGCTTTAATGATCCATATTTATTTTCTACCTTATTATTAGCTTGTAAGAAACTATTGTTGATGGCCTTGTCTCTTCCTTCTTTAAAGAATTGTCCCCTTCTTCCCCCCCCCCCCCCCCAACTTGCTATTCTACTAAAGCCAAGACTAATTTTTACTTATGGGCTTTTGAAAAGGGAGCTTAATGCAAGTGAATAAATCCATGTAGATGGATTACACGGTAAGAATATTCAGTGGAAAAATATTCTATTCCACTTGGATGATTGAAAACAAATACCTGTTCTTGGCTCTGGCAACCAGGAGGGTGGATTATACAAGGTATAGTCTGTAATAAACTCCTCTGATCCACCTGATATTCTGTAATTGATGATGAGAGGATTATACCAAGGCAAATTCTGATAGTGTCTGAAACGCTAGGCTAAATAATTTTGGTGCTAAAGCCTGTCTACTTGCTAGTGTCTGGAATAGAAAGATTCATAGGGTTTTGTAACAAGAGGCTTTATGTGGTCAAGCACAATTTTCCTTTGTTTTGTTGATTTCAGAGCTCTAGTATACTGGATAATCTCTTTGGAAGCTGAATAATTAGTCCTGACCATCTTTGGAAGTCAAGGTGTCCCACTCCAAATGTTATTCCTATTTTAAAGATGAGAACAGCTTACTGAGTTGAAATTGAACTTCAGTGAAGTCCTGAATTTGTAACAGTAAAATCAATTGGGGCTCAGCCCTTCATTTGAGTGGGTGCAATACTTGGCAGTATGTATAATAATACAAGGAGCTATTTTTCTGTCTCCAGAAGTATGGAGAATTAGTTGCTCAGGCTATATTGGTGAATAGGTCAGTAGCCTTCTACGCACTGGGGAAAAAATGGTTAAACTTTTCAAAGCATCAGGGTACATGATGCTCTATTACTCATTTGTCTGCTGTTTTGGGTGAACTAGGAAGCTAAGCATGTCTGTTTGACTACCCCTATGCAATAGGTGGATGTTAATGGCTGTGCCTTGCAGCTAATCTAATTCTGGCATGCAGCTCTGTAGTGGTTTAGAAAATGATCTAGCTTTCAAAAAATGATCTAGCTTTCAAAAAAGTGATGAATAGGTGAGGCTCTTCTCTTGTGTAAGCAAAGGTTTGCTTTGCTAATGAAGGGGTGGCAAAACATATTCACCTGTGTTGGACTTTGAGCCATTATTTTCTTCATCTTTCTCATAGTGTTTCTGTAACCCCTCTGTTAGATTGTCCATATCTTATTTTCACAGCTGAAAGCACAAAGAAAACTGACATGACTATCTAGATTGAAGTAGTACTGACTGGAATATGTTGAGGAAATCATTCAAAAAAGTCTTTTTTTTTTTTTTTTTTTTTTTTTTTAAAATGTTCTTACATTTGTTATGTTCTTGACCTAAATGAAGTCTCTCCAGCTCTCTGTTGAAGCATGTGATCTATATTGGTGAGAAATGATGACTCTCAGCTGTATTGCTTGAAATCTCCTAGCTAAGTCCTAGATATCTATCAGTATTGTTGATTAAACACTGCAAGATGGAATAGCTGTGCTTTGATCTTTGTGATAGCTTTTATCTTCTCAAGAAACAAAATAATCCTAGGGAGGTTAGACTAACTAGAATGGCAGCTCTGAAAGGAATGGAGTTGTAGGCTATACACTTTGCATGTTGGTAAGTCTTTAAAGCTAGCTCTGGTAAACCATTTCTGCAGGGGTTTTATGCTGATATGGTTTGACTAGGGTATAATGCTCCTGAAGACTTGAGAGCAAACTGTTACCTAACATGAATTTTCTTAGCAAGACTTCCAAGCTCTTTCTTGTGCTTTTTCACTTGCTGTGGCTGGAGCTGTAGCTTTGTCTGGGTTGGGCCCACTAACTCTACCTGGCTAGCCCTATCACTTGGACTCCCCTGCCCCCTCGCCCCCTCAGTCTATCTCCCTTGCAGCTTGATCCTGCCCTGCCTTGGCTGCACCTTGATTGCTCTTTTCTCCCCCCCCCCCCCCCATTTTGCCCCCCTAAATTATTGTCCCTGGCCAATAACTTAACACCATTTGACAGGGCCAGCCAGCCAGCTCTCTGTTGGAGACAAGCTACAACTGGTGCTCATTGGTGACTCTCTAATGATGTGCCTAATTTATAAGTGCCAGCCACAGTGAAACAACATAATGTGACATGCTCATTTGATACAAGAAGCTGGGAAAGTTCTGAGATGGCCTCATCAACCTCCCTTAAGTGTTTTAATCACCTGGCTTGGACCTATTTGAAAGCATGTATTTCTTTGCTTGATTTAAAGGCTCTTAATTGTAAACCCAGATTTCCCAAGGTCTTGATTGTGTGTCCAGCTGAAGACACTTTGGAGAGGACTTGTTCTTCATAGGACTTTCTAAAGGGCTCTTTAAAGTGTTAAGGGTAGTCAAGTTGGGTGGTCTTTAAGATTCAGGTGATTCCTCCCCTCCCAGCCCACTAGATGGGAGGCTGCAGCTTTTCCCTGTTCCCAAGTCCAGCCAGTAGCAAGGCTGAGAAAGTACTCCCAATAGGCACGCTCTCTCCAAACATGACTGGCCATAAACATATCAACACAGACAGGAAGACAGTACCTTTACAGGCACAGCATGTACACAAACAGCACTCATAAACATGAACAACACAAATGGGCTGATCCTGTTCTTACTCACCAGCTACTCAGGCTTGAACTTTGCTAGAGGAACATGCACATGCCCTCACTCACTCAACTCACATGCACACTCACATTTGCAGGTCCCTTGGACTCTGGCCCAGACCTGAAGTCTATCCAGTGTCCATGCCCAGACCCTGGGCCCTTTTATCCATTCTCTACCTGCAACCTCAGGTCTTTCCAGATGTGGGTTTCCTCCTACTTGCTGGCTAGTCCAGCTTGAAGTTCACTAGTGGATCGCTCTTGCTCTCTCTCACACGCGTGCATGCACAGAATAGAGAACAAACTTAAACAGAAAATACTTAGGAATAGAGTTTAATAAGAAGATAGGACAGACTGGGGTGATCAGGCACAGGGCTCAGCCAGACAAGCGTGGTGACCAGCCCCTCACTTACATACAAATGGCCCCTTTTACCCTTCCCCCCCCCCCCATTTTCCTATGCTTGTTCTTCCCCCATTGACCTTGATCCCTCAAAGTTGGCATTTCTGATACTGTTACCTAGGTCATCTCGGCCTTGCATGGTATTACAGGTGTGGTTACCTAGGCACTGCTGGCCTTGCAAGACTCTGCTCCCCCAAAGGTCCCCAGCGCTCCCCATCTGTTAGCTGTGAAGCTGGGCCATCTCTCACATCACTCCCCCTTAACCATCTGTGAAATCCAGCCATCCCTCACGGCGTTGTCTGTAACTTCTGTCACCTTCCTACTCTGTTATCTGTCACATCCAGCAATTCCTCATGTCGCGTCCAGTAGTTTTCCATGTTTCTCATCAGTGGCCTAGTCATTGGCCTGCAGCCTTAACATAAGGTTGGGCAGAAAAACCCCGGCACACCTGCTCTTATGGATGCACATTGCAGCTGTTTAAGCCATTACTTCCTTCAGCCATCTGCTCTGTCCTGCTGAATGTCCTTCTCCATTGCCCCCACAGCAGGGACAGCAGAAAAGGATGCGTCTCTCTGTCGGTGTTCGCGTGCAACTTGGCTGCTGCAGTCCACAGGCCCGTGCCTTAGTACAAACCTACCCACCCTGGTTGTTTGCAGCTACTGTGCCAGGTAACGGACAGGGACACGTGCTCTGCCAGTCCCCTGACTCCTCACCAGATCTTCTGCAGGTGTTCTTGCTACAGGTGGCTTCTAGAAAATGCTCAAGTCAGACATGTTCCTGAAGATTACAGGGAGAGCTGCTTGCTTTGTCCTCCCAGGAGGTCAGAGTAGATGCTGAGATGTCCAATCGGTCCAATTAATCAACAACAAAGTTTTTAGACTGGTGTTTAATTATGAGAGCAAAGTGGAGCACATGTAGGCTTAAGTTCCTCATGGGGGTCATGTAGCACGTATGTCACTTTTCTTCTAAAACACATATTCTATTAAAGTACCCAGCCTTTTCCAAAGTGAGGTCATACCATGTTTACTGCACACTTCAGTTTAAAATTGCCAGTAGCTGAGCTGTAGCCTCTTCTGTGCACAACTACAGGGATATTTTTCTCCTGAAAATGGAGCTAACTAGCTCATGTAATGGGCCTTCCATATTATAGTGTAATTCTTAGGCCAATGAACCACATCCAGTATGCTGAGCAGAAGCCCCGCTGAAAGATGAAAGTGATTCAGACAGTTCTCCTCCAAGGTTTTTGTGAAATACATCGTTTTGCTATGTTTGTTTGCAATGGATTTGGGTTTTCTTTTCAAACCCACACCATCTTTAATGATGGTCTTTGCAAGACCTGCTTTTAAAATAGGGCTAAAAAACTGAACTCCTACAAGAGATGAGGCTTGTTTTGCTCCTTGCCTGTACTCCCTGGGCATCCCCTTCTGCTTGCCTGCATTTTTCTGGTTTAGAAACACAGCTCCATGGCTGCAGGGCCCGTGTGCCTCAAAAGCCTATGGCCAAATTGGCTTACAATGGCCTTGGGTTCCAGGCTAGACCAACACAAGGTCTTGGCTAGAGCACAGCTACTTTCATGCAGAGGTGCTTATATTTGCAATATGTCTACATTAACGACCAAGGTATTTGTGTATCTTTTATATTGATCCCTTGTCCATGGTGGGCAAGTTTGGAGGCCTTCAGGCCGTTGGGCTCCAAAACAACTTAGTTCAAGTGGCCGAAGACCTAGACCAGTTGTAAAGTGTTCATCCTATGACCTTTTGGGAAGGAAAGGACTCCTACTACATTGGTTGGACTGATGGGACCCTGTCGATTTCCCAGGAATTACATGAAATTATTGAGGTTGGCCATGAATGGGGCATCTTTGAGGTTTGGGCCGCCCAAAACAAGCCGATTCTGCAGCAATGACCTGTCCTTAGTCGCACAATGATACCTCTAATCTTGTCAAAGGCCTTTTGGTTCCTTCTGGGAGGCTGCAGTGTTGTCCCAGAAAGGTGGGCTTTTGCCAACCCCTTCTCTACCAGCCACCCTCCCAGCAGTTCTTTGCCTCCTCTCCCTGGGCTACTCCACTGTCCCTAAGGAGGGGAAACTGATAAACATGCATAGCAGCAACGAATGACTCAGCCCAAATCACACCGTGACTCAACGGGCAGAGTTGGAAAATGAGTGCACCCCACCCTCCCCTTGCTCCAGCCCTTAGACTGCATTGCCCAAAGGAGTGGAAGGGAGCTCAGACTGTAAAGCATAGTCAATGTGGTGGCACTGGGCTCCCCCTCCATCCAGACCAGCAGCGTCTGCAGACAATTCCTGATGCAGGGGTTGCTTCCCTTATTGCAGAGGTATTCCAGTGGCTGAGTGCTCAGATGAGACAGAATTTCTCTGAATTTAACCCTGCAGTCACCTGCGGCCAAGTGTTGAAAAGCTGAAGAGCGACCTCCCCCCCCCCCCCCCCAGCGCTATATTTAACAGCCATGTGTCTCCTTTCTAATGCAAATCAGGTCCATAAACCAGATACACACCACAGAAAGAGGGGGTGGGGGATGGCAAGGGACCAGCACCACTCAGCTCTCAGAATAGGATGTGGAATGAAGCACCCTGCATGTGAAAGGCAGTGGGAACCAGATGCCATTTGTCATGAAAGGCTCTCCAGACAATCCCTGCAGCTTTACTGTCTTAGTTGCTGGAGATGATTTCCCTCATGCTTTAAATTGTTCCCTCTCACTGCTCGGGAACTGAGAGGGCCCATGGCCTTTTGGCAGCTGAGTCTGTGCCTCTTTTGAAAAATGACAGTCACAGTTGCTAACAGTAAGGCCTTGAAATTTGTCTTAGTGATGCTAGTAACAAAGCAAACACAGCCTACAGTAGCCTAGGGCTATTTCAAGTGCAGGTGAAGAGGGTGGGAGGGAAAGATGGGGTCAGCAAAATATTTGTCAGAAAAGCAAAAATGCACCACCACCAAAACTCTGTCACCTGCACTGGGAGCACAGGCTCTGGGGTTGTGTGTGTGTAATGGGAGATCCTCTTCCATAGCTCAAAATAATCACTTTGGCGTATCCCCAAGTTCAGGGTGCTTGGGCTTCCAGAGGGGCTGCCCTCTGGCTTGTGTGTGTCCATACAGTGCCTTGTGCTAGTGCCTAAACCAGGGCCCTTAATACCACCACAATATCAAGCATAATTCTGCTCTACGTTGCTATCTGAGGGTTAAGTTCTGCCACATCCACTCCAGTGGACTGTACTTATTGGCCCTGGAAAAAAGCGCTGTTCACGGCACTCACGCTGGCCTCCCAGGTCTTTACACACCATCCAACCTCCGAATATCCTCCTTCTTTAACTTCAAGGCATACAGTGACATGACAAGTCCCATTGGGCAAAGGGTTAGAGACAGACCAGAGTTTGGAGAATCCTGCGTCTGTCTTGGTGACGACAGTAGTTAAAGGCCAACTTCCATACAAGATAAGAAGCGACAGGCACTCCACACCCCCTCCACACCCCCCCCCCCCCCCCTGCTTCCAACAGAAGTGATGCCTCCCTCACTTCTGGTCACGTGAGCATTCCCTCCCCTCCCCCGCCCAAAGTCTCTGCTCCTCGCTTCCATTCATATGACCTCCCCACCAAAGTCCTCTTCTTGCCATGCTTCCTGTGGAAGTCACCATTTTGTTTACCCCAGAAGTACATCAAGGACCCTTAGGACCAGGAGGGCCTCCCTTTGCCCATGTGATCTGTTCCAGAATCCCCAGGATTACCACCATTTTGACACAGCCATATCCTATGTGATCTCAGAACTCCCTGCGATTGGTTGTGTTGCACAAAGGATGTTGAGGCAGGTTCGCATGTACAAAGACTTATTAGCAGGGCCCGTAGCTGATGGCATACATTGACTCTAATGGTGAAAGTTACTTTTTTGGGGAAAAGTTTAAAAACAAACAAAAAAAGAACAGAGAGAGGAAAAGAAAAGGGAAAATTCTCCCCAGTGGCCAGCCAGGAAGAGCAGCAATGGGGTCCTGAGATGACTGTCCTCCTCTGGACGTCCTTTCCAGTGCAGCTGGAGATGATGAGGATGATGAGGATTTTTTTTTGCCATGGTTTCCCCCCAGTACTATATACTTTTCAAATTCCCTGACCTGCTCAAATTCCCTAATGGTTGTTCCCATTTATGATACTATTGGTGCTGATTGGAGTATGCCTAATCAGGTGCAAGTGTTGCATGCTGATTGGTTGCTAAGCTTCTGTGAACATGTATTATTGCCTGTTTTTTTGTTTTTTGGGTTTTTTTTGCCAAGTGGCATGTCCTGATTTTCTGCACCTCTGAGTGAGCTTACAGTTGGGGTCTCCATCGCAGAAGGCTGCAGCACATGTTCTAAGATGTCCAGGGTGGGGGTGAGCTGGAGGGGGTGAGGGCTAAGGGGACAAGCCTGTGTGTCTCATCAAGAAGTCCCCAACTACCTCCAACACCAGGCAAAGAAGAGGCCCTCATAACCATCTCAGTCTGCTGGTCGTACGGTATTACTGTGTCAGCCTTTGGCCTTTGCTCTGTGCTGCAAGATACACTTAACAATTCATAGAAAAATAGAAAGCCGGAACAAAAAGTAAAATTCACAGGAACATGTGCGTGGGGAACATAAGAAAGAGCATCAAGGGAGACTCCAAAAAATACCATGCACACAAGGAGAAATGAAGGTTGGTCTGGCATATAAGAAACAGAAAACTGACCATGGCTGTGAGTGAGCTTACCATTATGAATGGCATAATGGTACCATTATACCCTACATGCTTGTGCTATAGCTGTTTCCTTATCCTTACATCAACAATGCAAATAATAAGAAGCAGAAGACTGAGGATCTGAACAATGTTGTTTTGTTAGACCACGATTACTGTGGAAGCAACAGGCTGCAGTCTTTGGGACACAGCCTCCTCAAGCATGCTCTCAGAGACCACAACCATGGCAGAAACAGTGAGGATGGTTTTTCAGCACTCAAAGACCATGATTATTACCAGATATAGAGGAGTGGCAGATGGAACAGGGTTTGTAAAAATGCTGGTTGTGTTGCTAAGTCTGGTGCCGCATTTCACAGACTCATGAAGCAAAAATCACAATTACAGCAAAGGCTACTCATTAGTAAAGCTAAATGGATTTTGCAGCACTACAAGCATCTTGTTGGCAAAGGGTTAAGCTTACAACAAGACCCCTCAAGTGCAAACTGCTTTTCTGAACCTGATTGGTTAGTGCCCATGTCTCCTGCTAGGGCAGACAATGACCTCATGGAGGGGACTTCCAGGGCATTTTGCCCCCTTGAAGAGCAGGAGGCCGTGCTCCCACCATCTCAGAATGTGGACAACCCCCCACAAGGGGCCATTGGATGCAGTCCATAACCCCAAAGTGTCATTTGAAAGTCCAACTTTACCCCCAAACCCAAATGCCCCAGGGGAGAGGAAGGTAGCACAGTCTTTGGCTTATATGGAACACATGTGGCAGTGGGAATGGTCAATCCAGAGGTTCAAGGCTAGAGGACACATGGAAAAATACAGATTTGCTAATTTAGACCAGGTATTGCTTCATGAAGCTGTCACGGGCGAGACAGAGTAATCGACAAGCCGTAGTGGATCTGGATAGTGGGGTTTATTTAAGAACCAACGAGATCAGAGCTTTTACCGTACTTATTTCATGCGTGCACTCACTCACTCGTCCCCCCTTCAACATCACATTCACTGGGTCTCGATTTCCCTTCCCATCAGGGAGATCGCTGCTGGTCCAGGAAGGTCAGGTAGAAAGTTGTGCTGGTTTCATGCTGTGCAGTTGCTTGCATTTACCAGTCTCGGGTGTTACCAGCCAAGGTCCCTGGGTATCCCCCATCACTTCTCTCCCTGCATCTCCCCCATCTCCAGAATCTTCCCCCTACTTCCAGGATCTTTCCTCCAGCCAGGATCTTCACCTTCTTCTTTCCAAACCCACAAGCCTTTGGGGCCCCCAGCACAGTGCATGATCAGCCCCCTAATTGGTGGTTCTGTCTCATGTCTCTTTATTAATTGCAGGATTCAGGACATGCCACTTTTGTTTAGTCCAGCTGTTATCAAAATTTATAGCCAGCCCATACTGTTTGCAGCTAGCAAGTAGCAGGCTTGTACTTGAGAGTTCAAAAGTTCACTTACACGCACGCATCCGCCCAATTATCTGCCATCTGTTAGCATTCATAATTTAAGCTTTTTTTCACCTACCACAGAAGCTTATGAAGCAATCGTGTGGGGTGTAGATCAATTCTTTGCCTGCTTACGCCAGCTGTTTGAACCTGTTGCCTAAGCTTAGCTCCATCTTGAAGCTGTCAGCATGCATGACTCTTTATAGTCCCCCATGATCAATTTAAGCTATATAAATGCAGCAAAACTTTTAGAATGGGTCAGTAATCTCCTGCAAATTCAAAGGGAGATTTGTTTTTTTGATCAGACTTTCCACCTGACCACAGTTATTGTAAAAGTGGTTGGGGGTGGGTATGCAGAACCATACAGTCTATCCCCAATTCTAAATTTTTCAAAAAGAAGCGGCATTATTTAATTGCTCTAAATAACAGGGATACTAACCTCTGTTTTGCTGGGAGTCTCACAGCGCTTACGGCAGTGAGGGCTCTGACAGACGCAGAACTGTTAAGCAGTGCAGAAGCATTACATGACAAACTGGGGTGGTCCCTGCACAGGAAGATCATGCTGAGCAATATTCAAGATCCACAAGGTGTTCATCTTCACATGCAGTTGAAAAGTACATGACTCCTCCAGTTTCTCTCCATCACGTTGTTAAATACGCTGTACATGATCACGTTAATGCTGGCGGTCAGAGCCCCTGCAAAGCACATTTCTGCTCTCAGGATCCCTGTTTTAATCAGGGCATAGTGGTCAATGCATTCTTGGGCTGCAGACACGTCGAAGGCGAACAGAGTATAGCCACGGGCAAACTCTTCCCTGTCAACCAGCAGGGAACGATCCTTCATACAGCTGCTGATCATCTGAATGAGCTGCATGTATTCTCTCGCGCAGCAGCCGTTCTCAAAACCGGGTTGCAGTGGCTTCGCTGGGTTTGTTCACCATCCATTGACAGGGCCGCAAGGTTTATATCGTAATGTTTAAAGTTGAAAAGGTTCTTAGCATAATTGCTGCTAAAAGCATTGTTATTCACAAACCCAGTAACAACAAGCTTGGGTAGTTGTCCCAAAACTAAGTTTTCCTGGTTGCTGACACGGCTGCTGGCCAGTATGCTGAACGCTTTCATGCCCATCCGGTCAAGTGAGTACTTAGCGCTGGCCGTGAGCAAAGCCTCAGCGTGCCCCAAATGCACCCCAGGTGCCACCCGCACTTTCTTCACAAACAGCGAGGCATAGGTGATAACCAGCTTGCAGGCCCCTGACCCTGGGGAGCTCATCAAACAAAAGCTGTCTTTGCTGTGAGTTGGCTTAATTCTTACGTCTGCGCCATTCAGCAGAAGCTTGTCTCGAAATAACGGTTTGCTGTGGAGGGGTCCCAACAGTTCGATCCTCCTGCTCTGGGCCGTCAGAGCCGAGCATTGCCTAAACCCCGATTACTAATGCCATCCAGCGTGACCTCTTCCTGCTGCCCAGCTGTGTCTTTGTAGAACAGCCCTGTGGAGAAGTGTTTGGACAGCGTGTCACGACTGTAATTGAGAAGCAACTCAATGAATACGCAGTGGGGATAACAGTCGTTACTCCAGCTTGTAAGCCGGTCCCCCCAGCCTGACATCCAACTGGCTAAAAATATATGCCGTCTGGTAATTCATGAGGCCCACAGCCTCACCGGCACCGAGGTCAGACCCATCAGCTTTTACAGTCTTGCGGCAAAGGTACAGCAGAGTGCACATTCAGATCTATGTAATCTTCCCCATTCCCCGCTATGCAAAAGTCCACGGGTGCGGACTCAGCAATAGCCAAAAGCGGAGTCACCTCAAGGAAGAGGCTTTCTCAGTGCTGGTTTGCGTCGGGGACACTTCAAACAAATCCAGCTCTGATTTGGTACATTCTTCCGAGCAGCTGTGAACAAAAGTCATCCCTGTTGAAAGATGTAGCCTTTCCTAGTGGCAGAACGGTCTGTCTTTCTCTGGGTTTCTCATTTCTTTTGCACCAGTCAGTATGGCTTGTTCTTTCCTCCTTCTTGGCCTGGCCAAAATGATGCCTGGCGCCACCCTTCTTTTTTCTTTTAAAGGGTTGAGGTGGGCCTTCTTTCTGGGGGCATGGTGATACTCTTTGTCTTTTAAAGCTCTTTTTTTGGAATATAGACAAGCCCTTGAACCCTCCTGCTTTGCTGATATTTCCAACTTGTCTGGAACAGCCTGGGAGATGTGTCCAATTACATCTTTGGCAATGTTCTGAGCAGCACTTTTAACGTGAGGTTTAATGATTTCCACAACCCTTTTTGAAAGTGGTACGGTCTTTCTAAAGTGGCTGCGGAATGTACCTCTTGCACCAGCCCCGTGCATCACAGGAATGCCCTGAAAACCAGGGAGACCGTTGGCAGCTTGGGCTCTGTAATAATTCATGTACAAGGACGGGTCCCCATAATTCTTTACCACCACCATGTTGATATGCTTTCTTAAGTTATCAGAGCCTTCTGGAGAAGCAGATGCAACTTCACGATCACCTTCCCGAAGCAAAATGAGACGTGCTTGCTCTGGTCGGTCTTTATTTCAGTGCCGATCGTGTCCGTGACCTGACAGCACATCAACACATAATGTGGCTTATTGTGCATCACCATAACGATCTCGCTATTACCGCCAGTCAAAACATAGTGCAACAATGGAACCGAGAAGCGTCTGATCAGCTGGTGCTCTACAAGATCTGTGACGAGGTAGAGCACGTTAAACCCTCCAGAGATGTCTGCCGCAAAGGGAAATTTCTTAGTGGCAGCCCCCAAAATATGTGCTAGCTCCCCAGCCGTACAAAAAGTGCAAGGATTTTTATCTGTTTTAAGCTTTGCTTTTCTAGTCAGGGGATCATAGACCACACCTATGGCTGGAGGGTCTACGGCTGAAGCTGTGTTGTGGGGGCTAATAAGACAGTTCACGTGTTCCAGCAACAGGGGGATGGATGGATAATAAACCTGGCCACAGAGTAGAATGCCACGTCTCACCCAGCAGCCCTATTTCAAAGGCAGTGTCTTTGTTGATGTTATTCCAGCTGTGCGGGTACTGCATTTCTGCCAGCCCCACCTCCCACTTGCCTGAGAGCTCCAGGGGCCTCACCAGCTCTATGGTGAGGTTCAAGTTGGTGTTCTGTGGGAAAATCCTGGTGCAGGCATTGCTGAGAAGCATGATGTAAAAACCACTGTAAGTTGTCATCGTCGTCGTCATCTTTGTCCTCGTCCTCCTCCTCCTCCCCCCCCCCCCAACGCCCAAGCCATAAGTGCTAAATGTTGTGGACTTGGGAGGCTTCTATCTAGCTGTTACATTTCTGGGGCAGCCATGCCACTTCACCAACAGCTGTTTCTTTCTCCCTTTCCCTTTTACAACAAGGATCTTCTCAATTCTGCAAACTGTCCTCATCAGGGTTCACTTTTTGAAGTTCTCTGGGATAAAGCACCCCCTCGATAGCTTTGTGACTGTAGTCTATTAAGCGGTATGTGGGCATTTGATCCTTTCTCACCATTTCAGCTACTATGAAAATTTCATCTGTAAACGTCTGCTCATAACCAGTCTCAAATCTCTCTTCTGATCTAGACACCCTGACGTCGTCTCCCTTTCTGAGCGTAGTTTCTTTATTTTTAAACCAATCCCCATCCACGGTTTTCCAAACCCTCGCAGAGTTTAAAGGGTTCATGTCCACAGGCCTGCCTCTGATAGGTCTCTGGAAGCTGTGGTTATAGCTCTTTATAAATTCTGATAACACGTCCCCATAGCAAAAAGTGTTGCACACTGAAGTATCTCCATGTCTTGGGTTTTAGCATCCTGTTAAAAGGCTCCACAATGGATGCTTTCACTTCGTTATTAGTAACAAGGCGGTGAAAGTTATACCGCTTTAACAGCTTGTTTAAAGGCTGGTTTAGATCCCCCCTCCCCAGTTGGTCTGTAATTTCTGAGGCGAGTCCCCTGATAAAAATGGTTTTAAGAGCCCCAGCTATTTTGAAATCCATCTTGCCTTTTAAGCCCATGGCCCAGGTATGTTTGGATAACATGCCTATCACCATTAAGATGAGTTTAACACCATCGGGATTTGTACCCCCAAAGCTTCTTACCTCCCCAGGAGCATAGTAAACATCTTTTAACAGATGCTGTGGCGTAGACATGTCTAGTAACACGCTGCCACTACACACATGTAAGAAATCAAGCACCAGACAATCAATTTAAGTCATGGTCAAAGAAGCTTTATAAATCGGGCATCAGGGGTGGCGGCTGGCATCTTCAGCCTTTTTCCAGAAATGAAAACAGTTCACACAACGATGTTGTCTTCTACCCGATCAGCTGAGCCTATGTTTTGAAAACATACTGTAAAATCTGTGCAGACCTAAGGATAAGGAAGCACACATAGCGCAAGCCTGTGCACCTTAATGGTATTACAAGTACCTGTAAGCTCACTCACAGATGTGAGCAAAGGGAGCCCCCCCCAACTCACACTCACATCAATCTTCTTTTTCTTAACTGCCAGGCCAACCTTCATCTTTTCTGATGCACGTGGTCTTTTTCGGAAACCCCCTTGGGGCTTGTCCTTATTGTCCCCACGCACGTGTTCCTATGAAGTTGGGTTTTTTTGTTCTGGCTTTCCCTTTTAGTGAGCAGTGTTGCCTGTATCTTGCAACACAGCACAAAGACAAAAGACTGCCCCAGTAACACTGTAAGGTCATCCGGTTGGTTTGGGGCCAGGTGACGGGGCCTCTTGGTCAGACTCACAGGATTGGTCCCTTGCCCCACACCTGCTCCAACTCACCCCACCCCTGACATGTTAGCACTTGTTCAGCAGACTTGGAAAACAGTGGCCTTGATCTGGTATTTTCTTTTCATCTAATTTTCTTTCTATTCATATTTAAACTTAATTATTAAAGTTTAGTTTCTCTTATTAAGCAAACTTTATGCCTATTGATGTGTGTATTAAATTATGTATTAAAATGTGTGCATATATATGGTATAAATCTATATATTTATACCTATTTGTGCATATATTTATGCATTTGTGTGTGTGTGTGTGTATATATATGTGTATATATATATATATATATATAAGGGCACTAGACATACTTCCAGGGTAAACAAGAAGGTGGGGCTTCAACTGCCAACCAACTGCAGGGAGTTCTGAGATTACATGGGGTATGGCTGTGTCAAAGTGGTGATAACCCTGGGGGATTCTGGGACAAATCACAAGGGCAGAGGGAGGACTTTCTCACTCTAAGGGCCTTTGACATACTTCTGGGCTAAACAAAAAGGTGACTTCTGCAAGAAGCATGGCAAAGAGAGGACTTAAGGGGGAAGGGAAGGTCATGCAAATGGAAGGGAGGGGAAGGCACTTTGGGGATAAAGGGCTATGTGACTGGAAATGGGGAGGGACCCCCCAGGGCAAGTAGGTCATGTGACCAGAAGTGAGGGAGGCATCACTTCTGTTGGAAGTTGGGGGGTGGAGTGCCTGTCACTTCTTATCTTGTATGGAAGTTGGCCTTTAACTACTGTCCTGATACTGATGAACAGGATGCGATTCTTCTCCTGTGCTTTCTGGCTAGATGGTCTTCGGCCTCTTTCTCTGTTTCAAGCTCTGTGTCCGTGGTACTTCTCAGATACTCCTATATTGCATCTCTGCCATGTGCTCTGCAATAACTCTCACAAGGAGATCTCATTTTCTGTCTTGACTGTCTTGTCAGCTGCTAGGAAACAAAATCATTTTGGCCTATTCATTCATAGGGAGGAATGCTTCTTAGTGGCTGCATAAAGGGTCTACATCACCTGTTGTGTGAGCCGTACTGGTTATGACGTTCCAGGCAGCCACCAAGGAAGGTAGTGCAGGGTAAGGGATGAGGTTCTGTCTTAATGTTTTCTAGTTTCCTTATGGATGAGAGGGGCTAGTTCTTCTGTTTGACAGATACTTTCTCTTTGCTGCATCTTGTCCTCTGGTTTCACAAAGTGCAAGTAAACATGGTCTTTGAACCATGGACTTAGGCATGGGAGCTCTTCAAAGCCCTCCTGCTCTCCATGGAGGTGCCATTTCTATACTACACCAAACCGACATCACCAATGGTCTCTTCAGCCACCTGCCGAATATTTTATTTCAAAGGTGGAGCCGTGACAAGCTAATTTCCTTGGATTGAATAATGCCGAGTGTTCAGATCTTCCTAGCTTGCCAGACTCCAATTATTCCAGGTTTTGTGCTAGTTGGTAAATGTTTCTTGAAAGTGAAGTCTGCCATTGTGACGTTTCTGGTTTGATGAGCAGGAGCAAGCATAAGCATGCTTCTACTTCAGCTCCAATTAGCAGCTTATTTATAGTGATTGTGTGTTTATGTCCTCTGAACCAAGGGCTTTTTTGGGGGGTGGGATGCAGTTGTGCAAACCTCTTCATCTTCTTGCTTTCAGGGTACTGATGATAGTATTGCTTAATTCTAGCTTGCAGGTCTCAAAGGTGATTCCAGTAATGGTCGTTTTTCCTCTCTTTCAGGTTTCGATAGCAGATGATTACTCAGATCCATTTGATGCCAAAAGTGAGTTGAACAAAATGGGAAAGGGGGAGGACACTGGCTATATGGAACCGTATGAAGCCCAGAGGATAATGACTGGTAAGAAGAGAGAGTTATGCATGTATATATGAGGTTTAATTTTGTGGTAGTTCATATGAATGTTCTTATAGCAGTTGTACTGATGTCCTTTGGGTGTGTGAAACTGCTTTGAAGATGCTTAGACAGTCAACAATGGACACTATGTAGACATTTCATGCCTACCTTGGTACCTAAATATTGCTCTAGACCTGAGTATTGTATATGAATATTTTGGGCCATGTTCTAGGAAGATGACAGTGATATGAGCCCTGGGAGTTGGAGTGCATGTTGCCTTGTGTGCAGATGGAAAGGTTCTCATCTGTGTATGTAGTAGGGCTGTCTGAAGCATGATGCTGCAGTAGTTTGGTTGAAAGCAGACTAATGAGTTTGCCTGTAAGCTTTCTTCTCCATCTGGTTAAAGCTTCCTGTTTGAGTTTTAGCTGTAGTAGGGCTGTGAAGCTACCTCCTCATGTAGCTTTCTGCCTTGCTCCTCTAATGCTCCATTTTTCTGTTTCTGTGGCCCAAACAGGACCCCTGAGCACACCTGTGATCCTTCAATTGCTCATTGGCAGTCTGCTTTCTCTGTCATCATGTAGGGAAGTGTTTTGTGGTGGTAGCATTGTAGGAGTACGGACAAAATGTTGCTTAAACCCTATTACTATGTGACTAGTTGTTATCTGTGTGTTGTCCTTGTATTCTGTACAGCCCTTTCCTACCCTTTGGCTTTTCAGTCTACAAGCTTTTCTGGGAGGCCTGGGGCCATGTCCTCCGCACTTAAGAAATACTGACTTAGTCAAATCACATTTACCTTAATAAACTACAAATTATTTGCTTTTGTGCCAGAGAGCCAGTGTGCCTGTGGAGTCATGGGTCGTGTCTATCTATTGTGACAATGAAGTCAGATGGAGCCTCTGGTTTGGATGGTAGAGCCGTTTATCATCTGTCTCATGCAGGGTGTCAGGAAGCAGCAGGGAGCAGGCTGCTTCCCAAGGGAAGGGGAGCTGGGAGCTGAGGGTGACCCCAGCACAGGCAGGGCAGTGCCCTCACTGACAGGGCGCCGTCCCACAGGACCCAAACAAGAAGAGTAAAGCAGGTATGATGATGATAACCATGGTCAGCCACAGTTTAGGCAAGGCAGGTCCAAGGTCAAGCCAGTAAGTCAAGTCAGAGGGTCGGGGTGCAGATCAGCAGGGTACATGGCCAGGTACAGGCATGGCTGCAACATAGCTCAGGCAGGGACCAAGGGTGAGGGCCTGAGCTTAAATGCAGCTCCTGAGCAAAGGCGGGGGAGAAGCCCCTGCTGAGGCTTCTTACCAGAGCTTTCTCAAAGAGCTCTCTTTGAGGCTGGACACCTGCACTGTATCGAAGTTGGTCCTGAGCCCAGGCAGCTAAACCTTGGGCGGGGGGAGGGGCGGCACTCAGGGCCCTGACACGGGATTGGTGGCGCATTGCTATATTGCTCAGCAGGGTTGATTGTGCTTTTTCCTTTTATATCAACAGCTCCTGAATTGGGCCCATACATCTCAGTAGAGAGTAATCAGAGAGGGAAGAGGAAGCTGTTGGATGCAATAATCCTCTTTTTTATTTATTTTTTATTTATTCAAATGTTCTTATGTTTCTTCCTTTGAATAGTGTGTTTGAAGAGGCACAGAAAATGACTTGTAGGCTACCTCATTTGGAAGCTTTCAGAATCCTAGAGTTTTCAGGGTCCTTATATACTGCTGTAACTCTGTTCATTTCAGCTAAAAAGTCTCTCAGAAAAAAAATTGGTTGAAATGGGTTCTTGCTGCTTATATAGCATTGGTGAAGCATCTCTTCCCCTCCCCCCCCACTAGAAATATGTATGTATGTGGCTTTTCGTTTGAATTTGCAGTGCCTTAACTTCTGTCTTCACAAATATGAACTCCTGTCCCAAATGTGTGCTCCTTTTCATGGGTTAGCTATAATAGATGGGATGGTTATATGAACAATATTGAGTGGGTTGGGCCAAGGTGATGGGCAATGAATTTGCATACCCTTGCATTTGTAAGAGAGTGTTCTCCAACCCTCTAGGTCCAATTGGTGTTTGGCATAGCTGATGAACTGGCAGGCCTACTGTGGTCACATACATTGGTATAAAGCAAATGTTAAGAGACCTTAGATGCTAAAGGTGTTTTCAAATCTGGAATCTAATTAACAAAATCAAATGCTGAGTGGTCTTAATTTGCCTTTGATTGAACTGGATAGAAAGTGCTTGATATCTCTGTGAAGTTTCCTAGTGCTTTGAGATCTGGACATTTGGTTTGTTTTTGGCTTACCTTAATGATCATGGAAATTGAGGGAATCTTCCCACAAACTTCAGTGGCGGTAGATTATATCCTCTCCTGTTTAATTGTGCATGTGTGCTTATAGATATCCCCTTTGTGCTTTGCTTGACAAATGAAAACCAAAACTTCTTTATTGAGAGCTTTTAAAGATTCAGTTTTGGATTCCTGTGTGAGGATAAAGGAAGCTATAATTTGGATTGTTAACTATTCCAGAGTAGCCTTTCTAAAGAAGAGATTCCTAATGCAGTCTTGTTTGGTCTCAGAATGTTTACTGCTTTGAATTTTTGTGAGATTATGCTTGCTGCGCTGTCAGATGAGTGTCATGGGCCAAACAGTCTCAAGTTGGGGAATTTTACTTAATTTGTTGTTGATCAACACAAACTTCTGATCACTGATTTGGGTATTGAGAAAAAGAAGGACACAAACAATTAAACAAACATTTACATAAACACCTATCCTCCCTCCTCCCCAGTTTCAGCTTCTGTATTTTTGCTGTGGGTTACACTCAGTCCATCAAAATTCCTCCAGTGAGGCAATGGGTAGCGTAGGAGGTTGAGGTGGTTTGTGCAATGATTTCTTTCTGCCACTCTGGGCTTAAATGTATCTGCTCTGGTGTGGGTTGCCCACGGGCTGCAGTCCCCCCCAGGAGTGTGTCTCCAGCCCTGAGCAGCTGCCAGTTTCCTTCTTAAGTATGTTTGAGCAGGGGTGCCATGTGCTTCTCTGATTGGCTGGAATTGGGGCATGCGATGGTAAAGTTTTAGGGTGTGATTTTTTTTCCCACTGTTGTTTACTTCGGTTTCAGAGTTGGCTGGAGCTGTTTTTCACCAGCACAGGACAGTTCATGGCCTTCTTCCACACGGGGCACCACTGCAGCCCCCTGCTACTTGCAGACTATAACTCATGCCCATTACAATGGGTTAAAGCACATTATAGGGCTATCTCTGTGACTTCAGTTTATCTGGTGAATTTCTTTTGTATTACGACTGTATTTGAGCATGAATTAATCCCAGACAATGGAAATCTGCAAACGGCAGCAGAATACATTTTGGGAGAGGTAGAGGAAATAAAACATATTGCTGGGTCTTTGCTAGATTCAGAGCTGGTCTCCATGCTTAATTATGATTTAAACCTTTTTGTTTAAGGCCCTCAGTGGTGCAATATGAAAAATACAGAGTACAAAGGTCTGGTCCAGTCTGTCTGGTGGGCTGATAGTGGGGAATATGCCTTAATGCTTGCTATCCTTTCTTTCTAGGTTAGTTTTAATGCACCTTGTCAGAAACAATTATAATACCAGAAAAACTTTTGCAGGAACTCAGGCATCAGCTCGCATCCTTTTATTGCTTAAATCAAAAAGCTTGTTCTCCATTCAGCCTGTTACCTTGTTTACCTTTAACATGATCTGTCAGAGTGGGGAAACATGGTGTCTGGAGACCCTGTCTTGCAGAAAGCTTAAAAACCCTCCATCTCTCTTATGTATTTCACATTTTTATATCACACAGGCAACATTCTAGGGTGTTTAATATTTGTTGGTTTCACAGATCTTTCATATTTATACTGTATTTATCTTAAAGGTAGCAGGTTGTTATAGCTTAACTGTAGAAAAGTCTCCTCAAATTGCTGGTGTCAAAGCAGCTTGACCTTGCACTTAGTACCAATCAAAACCAATTTTCCCAAGGAAGCCCCAACTGTTTGAACTCCAAAAATAGCATGATATCCTTCTTTTCCTTTTTAATAGGGTCAAATGAGGTCACCATAACCTCTTCCTACTCTGGAAGAGAACCCACAACTCAGTTTAATTATTTCAGCCTAACTTTAGTTCTAAGACTTTTCCTGCATACATATCTGTAAAGTTAAAGCCTTTGAGCAAGGTCAACAATCTGTTCTTTACTGCTGTGAATGACATGCTGTTAGCTAACAAAGTGGGTTTTTTTGTCAATTGTATGTGTTATTAACCAAGGAGCTCATTTGGTTGCTCCTTCCCTGTGTACAGATGTACTCCAACTCTTAATCAAGTCTGTTGAATCAAACTAGATGCAATAGTTCAAAATTAGGGCCTAAAATGTTTGTGCAAGATGTCTTGAGGATTAACAAAGAGCAAATGTCTATATAAAATAAAATCCTGTGGCCCCAATTTGAGAAGCTAAAATTACTACTAAAAAGAGAATGTAAGCTGTCTATACTAAGTGGTCAGTTCTTCTGAATCTCAACTTATTCCTTATTGAAAGCTGTGGAGCCTCACAATTATGGTGTTAACTGGCTCCAGAGCTTGAGGAGGATAATTACAATCTGCAGCAACAATCTTTGGTCACTATCAAAAGCCAGTTGCTTGCTCATCAGTTGGTATTTTCTTGGTATTGTTATTTTCTTCCTGGTACCACATAGTTCTCCAAGAAGTTGGTTTGTAACTGCACTTTAATCAAATGAGAAACCTTGAGGTGGGTGACTTAACTTACTGGTGTATCTGATCCTACGCTGTCCATGGTGGAAGTGGCTTTAATTAGGTTGAATGTTTGCTCTGCTGATAATATCTCCCAAAATAGAGTCTTTTAAGACTTGCAGTGAAGCTGGATATAAGAAAGTGGCTCTTGTGCCAAGGTTTGGAAAGGCTTGCTGAAGGAGAAACACCTCCTTTGGTCTAGGTTAGGTCTGATGCTAAGGAAGAATGTAATAAGAACCACCATGTTTTTACAGGGAGCTGACTTTTCCTGTCGGCCACATGTGTCCACTGGCTTGGGTAAATTCTCATGTGCAATTGTCCTGTCTTCAGGGAGCTTGTGCCAAAGTTTCAGAGCCCAAGGTCAGCTCCCTCGCTGCTAAGAGCTGTTGTGAAGCAAGCTAGGAGCAAGGCCCTGCCCCTCCTTGCCCTTGGGAGCCGCTTTTAAGCTGAGGCTGCACCGCTGGCCCCGCCTGTGCTACGTCGCAGCTGTGCAGCAGCCGTGTCTGCGCCCGGTCTCCTACCTCCCCGAGTCTGGCCCGGACCCGCCGGCTCGGCTTCCTGGCTTGAGCCCGGGCCTGCCTCGTCACTACGGACTTGCCGGGTGAGCAGTGGGCTGTGTCTGGCCCTGGCCCCTGTCTCTGGCCCTGGCCCTGACCCGGACTTGCCGCGCTGCATCCCGCCTCCTTGTTGGTGAGGTCGCTGCTGGCGCCTGCCTTGTTATCATGCTCGGCTCCTGGCTCACCTTCCCTCGTGGAGCAGCCGGCCCCCACTGCTCCCAAACGCCTAAAACCAGAAATAAAAGCATCAGAAGGAAAAATAGCAATAGCTTATTCACTTTTCCCCCTGTAAAATTAGAAGTTTGTGGAATGGTGTATGCTCTTGTGTGTCACAGAAGTTGTTGGGTGATAGCCATGATGAAATAATTCAATGGGCCGAATAGCAGGATAAAGCAGCATTAACTGAAAGTCTCCAGTTGTCTTATGGTCAGGCAGTTTTTGGTTAAGGGCAACATTCAGTGATCTTCTGCCTGCTAAACTTACGTCCTTCAGATTCTCTTGCTTCCCTGGGGACATGCTTTTTAATGGATTTGGTGCTTTGAAGACCCTTCTAATGCATTACCTAGAGCTGTAGCAATAAGAAGATGGCCCAGACAGTGTTGTGGGATCTGCACCTCGTATTTTAGGGATATAGCATTGGGGGAGGGGGGGGGGCGTTGCAATGCATCTGCTCAAAGTCTGAATATAAAATCATCAAGTGTTTTATTAATGGGTCTTTTTGAAGCACAGCTAGTTGACAATAACTGTAGCTGGTGTTTTTGCCTTCAATGGTACTGAAGAAAAGCATACATAAAGAGCCTAGTAGTCTTCAGAAGTTACAGCTCCTCCTTACGTGATGGGGAAGGGGGGCCCCTGCTCAGCCCACCATTTCATGATGGGCTGCATGCTCTAGTTGTGAGTCTCAGCTGGTTTGGGTACAGGCATGGGAGCAGTGTCACATCTTTGCCTTGTCTTTGTTCCTTCTGGGGGTTGAATATCAGGTTATTGGGTTAAATACAGGAATAATGACGTGCAATTCTCCAGCCTGTGATACACGGGAAGGCAGACCTGCAGATGTATTGCACAAAGGAGGTTGAGACAAATTCACACGCACAAAGACTTATTAGCAGGGTCTGTAGCTGATGGCATCCATTGACTCTAACAATGTAAGTTACCTTTGGGGAAAATAAAGGAGAGAGAGAGGGGAAAGGGAAAGGGAAAGGGAAAGGGAAAACTCTTCCCAGTGGCCAGCTGGGGTCCCAGACAAGTGTCCTCCCCTTGGTGGACAGGGGAGGAAGGAGCAAACTGGCTAGCTCCCTTTTATTTATACTCTGACTCGCTCTGCAATTCATTTTTGCCCCTGTGGATTTTGTACCTTCAACCAAACCCTCTTCTGCCAGGTGGCAGTTTGTTCCCATGCATACTCCATTTCATCCCAGCATGCCCAGATTCCTGCTGACAAGGGCACAGTCCCCCATTCTTCTTTCAGGACTGGTATTTAGCATGGCGAGTTTTGAAAAAGAGTTTGACCCCCACTCCCACCACCCCCACAAGAAGTGTAGATTTCAGCACTTGGGAAGAATTTGAGCCTCTTCACAGTGACCAAATGATTTCTGTAAAGTCCCACTATAGTGGACTAACCCAGAAATGCACATACACTGATGGCCACAGAGCACAGGGGGCAAACATCCATCCAGCCCTGCTCAATGAATTAATTGTCTAAGCTAGGAGAGAGGAGGGGAACCTTGTGGAACCTCAGCATTGTTTTAACAGCAGATTTAAAGCAAACCCTCTAAGAAGGGAAGCCTAAGTGTATATTCCTCCTGTTCCTTGGCACCTTCTAACTATGGCTCTCCCAAAGAGCACAAAACTGAAGTACCAAAAAATGGAGCTTAAAGAGAATTAGGTCCTTAATGGCAAGGATGTTATTCGCACTCTTTGTGATGCAAATGCTCTGTGTACTAAACAGTTGAAGGAAGGTATTTGGAGCTAGATCTGACTTCTTTTCAAAGGCTCTGGGCAGAAGGAGCCTTCCAAGCCCTGTTCTAAACCTCTTGCCCACACAATCAGCCCCCCAGACCACAGTAGGCACACATGCCCAGGGGTGAGACCTGCATAACTGTTGGTCCTCAGGGCCACGTACCAGCCTTTCCTGCAGATAGCAGGGAAGTGCTTGAGTGAAGACAGAGGACACTGAATCACACAAGACAATGTTCCTCAGTTCCATTTGCCCTGTGACACAACCCAGTGTCTAGAGGTCCCACCTGGCCCTACCTCAATACTAGAGGTTCCACACCACCAGACATCTGCCCCCTGAACTGCTAGTGACTACTGTGGACACAAGGTAAGAATTCCAGCACATCTGAAATAGCCCTCATGGTGGTCAGTGGGGATGCTCACACAGCCACCCCCCCACCCCCACCCAACAAAATGTCCTGGATAACTATAGCTGATAAAATAGGAATGTGTGAGTAAATGGCATGTGTGAATGGGACACCCAAATCTGTCTGAGAGGGCATTTGTCCAAAACTGATCAAGTTAAAGAGGAAGATGACCATCAGCTTGATTAAACTGGGGAATTTCAAAGAGACTTTTGAAACTAAGGAGTTAGCTTGAAAAGAAGTGTAAAAGAAGAAGAAAATTTGTGACTGGGGAAAGGAGAGAAGTAGGTAACAGAGCAGCAGTCAAACCACCTTTGGCACTGCCAGAAGTGGCCCCGCTGGCATCGCGACCTCTGCCTAGGCCTGACGGAGCAGCCACCCCACCCCGTTGGATGCCGCGAGCACCTGCATCCAGTTAGCAGACTGACAGCACAGGGTACAACACATAGGGACCCCGCCCCTCAGGTGTGCACAGGCCTCGTGGGGGGGCTTTCTCACCAGCATGTGGATCAGCAGGTTGTAGGGAGCAGCACGGGTGCACCTATAGCTGGAGCACCCGCAGCTCCCACAGGAGGGGTGTGCTTGTAACCCACACTGCTGGGGGGGGGGGTGCATGGGGGGGGGGATTAGCTTTGGATTTGTTATAGAAGGGTTTTAGAAATATGTAGGTGTTTATTAACATTTTAAAAGTGTGTAGTGTTGTGGTTTATCTATCTGCTGCATTACCAATATTGATCCTGAATGTACAGTTCACTGCTTGCTGGTTAACTATGTGTCATTAATAAATTGATCAACTGCTTTGATGCTGATTTCATTTAAACCATGTGAGTTGAGCAGTTTTTCCCTGGAACAGGGATTCAGAGATTAAAAGACCAGAGGGTCCCAAACTGTGAGCAGCTAATCTGACACCCCATGTGACACAGGCCAAAGGTGCTCCCTAAATTAATTCCCATTTGAAATAGGACTTCTCTGGAAAGAAAGCAAACAAAAAAACCCGCAGTCTTGATGTTCAAATGTCAGGCAGGGAGAAGCCAGCACAGCCCTGGGAAGATAGTCCCAGCAGGTTAAATACCCCCACAGCTAAGATAGCACGCCTTCCACCCCACCTGCATTTCTCCAGTTTCAACTTCCAGGAGCAAATTCTCATTTTGCTTTGGTCTGCAAGACAACAATGGAACTCAGCTGCCTTTGCAGTAGGGAAAATGATTTCTGGCTTTCCAAAATGGGCCCATTTTCCACATAAATAAAAATTAATAGGAATAAATTTGGCATTCCTGTCTGACAGCCATTTCTTAGTTCTGTTCAAATTATGTCAAGAGAATCTGGAGACAAGCTCAGTCCTAATAATTGGGCTAAATCAAGTTATCCAGAATGACTAAATATTTACTTCTTTTGCTTTTAGCCAAGAGAGCTTCACATCCCTGTCAGTTGTTAAGGATATAAAAATCTGTTTTCCAAGTTAGGTTCATTTGGAAAAAAAATCTTGTAGGGTTGAAATTTTGATCACAATACAACAGAGCCTAGAATAAACACTCTTCTTCCAGGAAACGTTATCTTACTCAAGATGGTTTCAGTCATAAAGAAACTACAATGTATTTTACTGCTGTCATGGAGGTGTTTATTTTAACACAGCTCAGTGAAGTCTTTGAGTACAGCTAGTTGGGAATGTCCCAGCAAAGTCAGTTTTTGGCCTAACAGAGCCTGTATTTACACCTTCCAGGCAGAGATAATTGGCTCATGCAGGATTCGTACAATGTTTATGGACTGACTATAAATCAGAGCCTCTCTAGCAAATGTGATGTGTATATGTTTTGTTTAAAAGCCAAGTCTTTCAGCTGTCATATTGACTTGATGATGATAAAGCCGGAAAGCACTGTGATGCTTATTGATTGCAATCTTCTACATTGCATGGGGAATCCTGCTTAGGGGGGTCTCTGCCCCAAGCCCCTCGGTCCTGAGTGCACTCAACCCGGCTTAATCCAACACTGAGAGTTCTGGTTTTACTGCTTAGCAAATAGCAAGGGGAGGTGTAACCTTCAGCAGGCGGGGCTGCAAATACCTTGCCTTGAGCAGTTTGTCATTGATATTTGTTTGTGTTGTTCTGGGAGCACAGCTCCTCTCTGCCCCTGCCCACCCCAGATTATTCAGTGGGTTTCTAAGAGGCAATCACTACACCAGTGACATTCAGGGAAGGGACCAAAATGCAGGGTTGGCTCATTGTCATCAGTGTTGCTTTGTTTTGCTCTGGCAAGATCCTCCCATCCCCAAACCCATTTGTTACAGTAGACTGTGAAAATTGGATGCCCCTGTGTTCCACCCATCCTTGGATGCTGGCCCAAGTCCTTGGAACTAAATCATTCTGGCTGGGAGCTAGAGAAGGAGAGCGACAATAAATATATGTCTACACAATACCTGTGAGCACCAGGCAGGGAATGGTGGGCTCCCTGACCACTGTGCAGCCTTATGTGGAGATCCCGAGATATTGACAATCTGCCTGGAAAAGCTTGAGCTCCAACCATACATATCCCATCAGCCTTTGAGGCCCACAGCTTCAGAGCTTTCTCTTCAGGGTTCATTCGGCTACTGCGATCTGTTGTCACTCCCAAGCTAGGTGATATACGTGAGGGCAAAAGCACACATTGCAGGTGCTTTCTCCCCTAGTGTTCCTTGAAGCCTCCAGATGAGCATAGCCTTATGAACACAGTGAGCCAGGCTTGGACTTGAGTGTCTCTCAAGATGCACTGACTGTACACGGTTCCTCTCTTCATCCCAGCTCTATTGTGCCCTTCTGGCTGACCCTAAAACCTCTCCTCTGTGGGAAGTCTCTGCAGCACCCAGGCATGCATAGGGCGAGAACATAGAATCATAGAATCACTCCAGTTGGAAGGGACTTCAGGAGGTCTCTAGTCTGATCTCCTGCTCAAAGTAGGGTCAACAATGAATTCAGACCAGGTTGCTCAGAGCTTGGTCCAGTCGGGTCTTGAAATCCTCCAAGGATGGAGATGTCACAACCTCACCAGGCAACATGTTCTACTGCTTGACTGTCATGATGAAAAGTTTTCTTCCATATATCAGGGCAGAACCTCCCCTGTTTCAGTTTATGATCACTGTCTCTTGCTTTCCTACCATGCACCTCAGTAAAGAGCTTGGCTCCATCTTCTTGATAATCACCTTGTAGGTACTGGAAAGCTGCTATTAGGCCCCCCTAAGCCTTCTGTTCTCTGGCTGAACTAGCCCAGCTCCCTCAGCCTCTCCTCACAGGGCATGTGCTCCAGCCGCCTGACCATCTGGGTGGCCCTCCATTGAACTCACCCCAGTTTATAAATGTCTTTCCTTTATTGGGGGACCCAAATATGGATGCAGTATTCTAGATGTGGTCTAAGAAGTACTGAGTAGAGGGGGATAATCACTTCCCTTGATCTACTGGCTATGCTCCTGTTAATACAGCCCAGGATGCTGTTAGCCGCCTTTGCTGCCAGGGCACACTGTTGGCTCATGTTTAGCCTACTGTCCACCAGGACTCCCAGGTCCTCTTCAGCAGAGCTGCTCCCCAAGCCAGTCAGTCCCTGTACCATTGCAAAGGGTTAGTTCATCCCAGGTGCAGGACTTTGCATTTGGCCTTGTTGAATTTCGTGAGGGTCCTGTTGGCCCATTCCTCCAGCCTGTCTGGGTCCCTCTGAATGGCAGCCCTGCCTTCAAGCATATTGACTGTACCCCCCCCCCCCCCCCGTTTTCTGTCTTCCACAAACTTGATGAGGCAACATTCTTTCTCCTCCTCCGAATCATTGATAAAGATATTAAATAGGATAGGACCCAGGATAGACCCTTGAGGTACTCCACTTGTAACCAACTTCCAGAGGGAGTACAAACCATTAATCACTACCCTTTGAGCCCAACAATCCAGCCAGGTTTTTACCTATCTAGTAGTCCACCCACCTAAACCATAAGATCCCAGCTTGGATACAAGGATGCTGTGGGGGTGGGGCAGAGAAGGTGACAGGGAGGGTTTCCTAAAGGGCTCAAAATGGCCTTCACACCTTCTTTTATCTCCCTTCTGCCCTCTACCAAGTCAAAGTTTGGCAGAACCCAGCCCAACCATAGGAGGGCTCAATTTCCCCCCCCCCCCCCCCCCCCCCGATGTTTGGTGGAGGAGGAGCCAGGTGAAAAAAATCCAGTGTGAACACTCACAGAAGTTGATGAGACAGCTCCTCCCAGCCTTTCCCCACATCTCCATGCCACCACCAAACCTCTGGTATCCTTCAGGGAACCTCCCACATCAGCATGGAAGAACATAAAAACTGCCCTCCTGGGTCAGACCAGTGGTCCAGGTAGCCCAGTACTGTCTGACAGTGGCAGTAGGAGAGGCTGTTTAGGGAGAACACACAAGCCTTGCCACTCTGTATGGTCCCATCCCCTCATACTCCCCCATCACCCACAATCATTGAGGTTGTTAGAGGGGACATCCCTGCCTAGTCTCTTTAGTATCACTTTATAGGCTTGTTGTCCAGGAATTGGCCTAGTCCCTTTTAACCCAGCTGATCATTCCACAACCTCCTGTACTTATTGAGCCCTAACCATGTGAGACTTCCCTTAGCAGCTGTGCAGGGGGGGGCATGGCGGCTTACAGAGTCTCTGCAGGGAGAATGATCATCCACTGGTCCCCTCTCTTCCTTGTCTGTCATCCAGGCTTCACAGTGCCCCTTGTAGAGGGTGCGGGGAGAGGCAGCTGTACAAATCTCATGCTCTTACAATTGATTATGACATAAATCTAGACATGTCCATCTTTAAACAGGAACAGGCAAATCTCTTTAATACCAGCTCTGCCTGGCTGAGCTCTTGCATGGATCTGGCACATTCCTGTTCAGGCTCAAACACTTGAACTGATGCTCTAATTCACTGAAGGAAGGGGACAGGAGATGGAACCAGAGAGCTGCAGACTGCTGAGGTCGAAGAGCCTTTAGTACCTTCAGCAGGGGTCAAATTTTGCTGAGCAAGAGCAGGTGAGCCATTTTCTTCTGCAGCTGGGAAATTCTGATGGGCCTTGATGTAACAACAGCAAGATGCCGGGGGGGTCACACCAGTACCAGCATGTGGGCACACAGAAGGATAGAGATTGGCTTTTCAGAAACTGTCACCTCCTGCCTCCCCCAGGAGGAGCTGGCCTCTCCAAGCTCTTGGGAAGAGACACAGAAAGGCATTTGTCTTGTGCTGGACATGTCTGAATATTCACTTGCTCGGTAAGATGAACTGTAGTTGAGCTCCGCAGTCTCTGGAAGAGAGGGCTGGTGTCAGGCAAGATGGCTGTAAGAAGGTACACAGAGCTAGACGAACTATCCTAAAGTGCATTGCTGAAGCCAAACGCTGCCTCTTGATGGGCCCCAGAACACAGTGCAAAGGTCCAAACCCTACTGTGGAAAGGTCAAGAGAAGGGATGGGCTTCAGTCATGGATTTTAAGACTGGAAGGACCTTTCTGGCCCAGGCTCAGAGACTCCTATGCCTGCATGGGAGAGAGGTTGGCACAGTGCCCTTGTGTTGGTAGGCCTTGTGGAAAAGCTGACCTAAAAGGCCAAGAAGAAATGTATTTTCCCCATTGATGTATAACATGGCTCCTGGGCCATTGTTTTTTCTTGCAGTTCCCTGAAGTACTGGAGATACTTGTTGCTTTCTCCCATTGGGTGTTCCCATCCCAAGATCACCTGGGAGATTTAGTTAATGAATCCCCACTATCACAGGACCTTAGGACATTGTCCATGTCCCAGATTTTTCTGCCTCACTCACTGCCATGTTACAATCTTCTGCTGCAGGCCTCAAGCTTGTCACTGGGTGTTGGGAAGGGCTTTGCGGGCATTTCTATGAAATGGAAATTCATATTTAGAGACATGCCACAAATGGTTGAATGCATCATTAAACCCCACCATGGCTGAACTGCAGGGTGAGGAGTCATTGGCCTGGAGGAAGAACCCACTGTAGCGCAGAGAACCCTCACAGATCCTCCTGATAGCAGGTCACAGGTGACATTACCCTATGGACTGAGAGGGCTGTGTGTATCGCATTGTGACTTCATGTTCCCTATCCTGGTCTGGGAGTGTGGTGGACAGATGAGTGAACT
Source organism: Dromaius novaehollandiae (assembly GCF_036370855.1). Taxonomy (NCBI): domain Eukaryota; kingdom Metazoa; phylum Chordata; class Aves; order Casuariiformes; family Dromaiidae; genus Dromaius; species Dromaius novaehollandiae. The sequence goes on from NC_088130.1 coordinate 3,224,117, forward strand.
TTTGCCTTAAACATTTCTTGGTACGTAAGGTGCAAGCAAACCATAACCCCGAACAAGCCATCTGTTCCCGGCGGAAACAGGACTGAGCTGCTGCGACCCCTGAAACGGTCTCCCTGCGACCACTCAGGACACACCGAGCCTGCGCCGAACCAGGGCACGATCGGACAGAGACTTTGGGACCTGGACTGCAAATTACTGCCACTTAGCACAACTTTTATAAAACTTGCTTAGCATGAGTAGCTAAATTTGCTGAAGCCTTAGGCCGCACTCCCTAGTTCAGTGAGAAAGGGCCCCAGAGCTGGTGCAGACTGGAAAGATAAGGGAGTTACAAGCAGTTTGCATTCCTGTGTGTCACACTCCGGGAGGGAGGATGTCAAGGCTTTGAAGTGAGGCCTGCTTGGGCGCCAGGACCCTGGGAAACAAAGCCTCCCCTCACTGCTGAAACAGTGTTAATTAGGGGGGGTCTGGATTATATCCTCTTCTTCAGGACCTTGGAAGATAACACCTAATGTCACTGCTGGGGCAGTGCTAATTGCTGGAACAACACCTGTTGGTCAGGGCCCTGAGAAAGAAGGGCAGAACCCGAGGAATCAAAACACATCCGTCAGCAGAAACCGCAACAGTAAAGATAAGGGAGAAAAGCAGCCTGCCTGGGAACAACGATGAGACCCAATAGGGAGCAGGAGACCCCAGACCCAAAAATTACTATTGGTCTGAACTACCGTGTGAGGGGCGGGAAACTTAATTTGAAAAAGCTATAATTGCCCAGGGATTTCTTTGTTCGGGGTCCCTCTTCGGAGGCACCCAACTCGAGCTGTAACTACTGCACGCGTGTCATTACAATTTATTTATTTAATTTGCCTTGATTTGGCTCTGAACTTTTCAGTGGGAACCTAGGGTCGGACCCTGCTCGAGTTGTAATTACTGCACGCGCATCGCTAAAATTTACACCCAGGGTGAAGAGGACCAACGGGACGCCGCTGGATCCACGGGTGGTGATATCTCTTTCTCTCTCTCTCTCTCTCTCTCTCTCTTTCTCTCTTTCCTCCCCTTTGCCTTTCCCCACCTTTTCTCCCCACTCCGTGGAAAATAAAGTTAAAAGGTTGTACGATATTTGACCAGTTTTAACGTCTTAATCTCGTCCTTGGGATCGTAATGAACCCCCCCCCCCCCCGATATTGGATCAGGACAGGGAGCATGTGTGCACTGTGATGCATTATGTTGGAGCTCCTGACAGTATCTGCTTTGTCACCAAAATGAGCTTTCAGCAGCCAAACCAAGAGTGGTGGCCTGAGAGCAACTGAGCATTGTCACAAGCAAAACAGTCTCGACTCAGGGAATTTTTACTTAATTTAATTTATTGCTGATTGACACTAAATTCTGATCACTGATTTGGGTGTTGAGAAAAGGAGAACATAAACAATTAAGGGAACACTTAATAAACACCTTCCCTCCCCCCCCCCCCTTCCCCAGGCTCAACTTAAGCCAAACATCTACCCTCCCCCACCTTCCTAGTCTCAACTTCCTTTATGTTCACCACACGTTACACTCAGTCCTTCCCAATTCCTCCAGTGAGGCAACAGGCAGCGCAAGAGGTTGCGTCGTATGCATAACTGTTACCAGCTACTGCTCTGTGCTTATTGGTTTCTTTCTGCCACTCTGTGCTTCTTGCTGGCTTTCCTGCCACTCTGTTTCTTAAGTGTCCCTGCTCCGGCATGGGGTGCCCATGGGCCACAGTCTCTTTACTGGTGTACTTGCTCCAGCATGGGTCCTGCATGGGCTGCAGTCCTCTAAAAGGTGTACCTCCTTTGTCATGGAGCGCCTCCTTCCAAGAGTGCATCTCCAGCCATCTCTTCAGCAGTCTCCTCAGTGGCATCTCCTCAAGAACTTCTCCTTCTAATGGGTGTCACTCTTTCTTAAATATATTTGAACAGGGGTGCTCTGTGCTCCTCTGATTGGCTGAAGTTTTGGTGCACAATGGGTTGTTTACATTGGTTCCAGAGATAGCTGGAAGCAGTTTTGACTGGCACATGGCAGTTCATGTTCTCCTCCCACACAGGTCACCACTGCAGCCTGCTCCTACTGAAACCTTGCAACTTATGCCCAATTCAATCACTTCTTGTCTACTCCAGTGACCCTAAGCAGAAAACTACCTTTGTCTTAAGCCCTAATTGCCCTGTGTGCCTCTTTTCCCCAGACAGATGGTAAGGAGAGAACAGGCATGTCAAAGAAGTCAGCAGAGAATCTGAGCAGATAAAACAACCACCTTCAAGAGCCCAGGGCCCAGACCAGGTCCCACAACCTGGAGAGAATTGGGGGGAGAGTTTCCTGCCCACCATGCAGCAGGAGCCAGCTTTCCAGGTGGCAAATGGAGCATCTTCCCTCCACCCCCCCACCCCCGCAGCATTGCACTCCTGCTCATCATGGTCTGGAGAGCTATGATGCTGGTTTTGTTTCCAAGTTGGTCTCAACCCTGTGTCAATGCTGAGCTTCCCCCCCCCGTGGTGGTGGCTGTGAGCCTTGGAATATGATAGGTGGACTTAGTTAAATAATCCTGTGCTAAGCACTGAGACAGGAAATCAATACAGCTTGTCCATCAGCCCTCAGTGCTGTTGCCACAATGAAATTCACTGAGGAGGGCAAACATTGCTTTGGCCTCATTCTGATGTGTGTAGAAAACCAGCCATGGTCCAGAGAGGTGGCCTGGGTGGGGAGCCCTGTTCTCACTGGGTAACCTGCTCATTTTGAGAGACAGCCTGCCCCCCCCTCCCCCCCCCCCCCCCCTGATTTTTACACCTTGGGCCTCTCCACACTTTGTCATGAGTTGACATGATTCCCTGGTACATGTGGTAGGCAAAAAATAGCTGAAATTGTGAATGCTGACAGGCGATAGATAAGTGTATGCATGTGGGGGGGCTCGAATGTCTGAAACTGAACTTTTGAACTCTCAAGCACAAGCCTGCTACTTGCTAGCTACAACTGGTATGGGCTGACTGTAAATTTTGATAACAGCTGGACTAAACAAAAGTGGCACGTCCTGAATCCTCCATTTACTAAAGAGACATGAGACAGAACCACCAATTAGGATGCTGTTCATATGTTGTGCTTCTGCACATAGACTATCTAGACTGGGAAAACTGGGGGCTTATAGGCCTGGAAGGATGAAGGTGAAGATCCTGGATGGAGGAAAGATCCTGGAAGTGGCAGAACTTCGTGGGGAAAAATGCTGGGGGATGCCCAGGGACCTTGGCCAGTAACACCTGAGACTGGTAACTGCAACCAGCTGCACAGCACAGACCCAAAACGACTTTCTGCTTGACCTTTCGGGCCCAGCAGCAATTTCCCTGATGGGGAGGGAAGTTGAGACCCTAGTGAACATAATGCCATAGAAGGAAGGTTTTTGGGGGGGGGGGGTCACGAGTGAGGGAGTGTGTGAAATAATCAAGTACAGTAAAAGCTCTGATCTTGTTGGTTCTTAAACCCCAATATCCAGATCCACTAAGGGTTGTCATTTACGCTGTCTCACCCATGACAGTATGAAGCTTTGGCAAACCTGAAGCAGCTCAGTGTTTTGAGTTCCAGAAGCTCCTGGTTCTATCCAGCAGTGGTCTTCTCCCTGGCTAATGGGCCTGGTAAAACTGGGATGTAACACAACTGTTTGTCATAGCTGAGTGAATCAAAGGGATTCCCATTCTTGGGAGCATGGTGTAGCAGAGCTCTAGAAGGAGTCGGGGTGGGGGGGGGGGGAGGAGACTTTGGCCAGTGATAGGCTTTGCTGGAAGATGTCAATGTGGGGGACAGAGGGAAGCATGCCAGCAGGAAGAGAAGCTGGTGCTGTTAGAGGATATACATGTGATATTCCTGAATATCCTCCACTCCCACCCAGAGGTGCTGGCAATGGCAGAAATGATTGCTCTCCCCAGTTAATCATCTACCTGGATCTGCTTCCATTTCCTTGAATCCTTGCTTCCATTTCCTTGAATCCTTGATGCAACATGACTTACAGTACTAGAAAGAACACCCAAAACTGGCAGTCACTTGCCCAACCCCATGCAACCAGAAGACATGGTTGCAGAATACATTTAAAGAGACAGATCCCATGGTGGAGAAATTGTGCTGCTCTTCCACTGTTCTTCCACGCTTGATGCCCAAAGAAAGGATTCCTGAATTCCTGCAGCTCCCAATGAAGGCATCAGATAATCTCTCTCCAGGATGCTAGTCTCCCACCCATCAGTACTGGTGTGGGCCCTGGTAAAGCCATTGCTGTCTTGAGATCCTTCAGGCAAAAAGCCCAAGGGCTGCTTCAAGGCCTTTCTGCAGGTAGCCTGCATGGTTTCTGCCTTTGGATGAAAGCCATTCAAGATGGAGTCTGGTGAGCATAGCAAAAAAGGCCCAGGGATTCCTTTCGTCATCCTTTTGCTTTGGTCCAGTTGTTTCCTAGGGAGATTTCAGTGAATAAGGGAACTGCCTGGGCCATAGTTGTGAGGTAGCTAATGGCTGGGGGCCTCAGGACTCCTCAAGCATTGGCTCTAGCTCCTGCATTGCTGGTTGGAGGAGCCTTGGATTTCTGGTCTTTGCCTCCACCCCAGCACAGTAGGTGAAGCAGTAGCACCAGGCAAAGACCTAGCACATGTTCCCTCTCCCCCTAAGATGATGCTGGAACCAGGACAGTGCAACTTCAGGCACCTTGAGCTGATTTTAGCCCATTTTCAGCTCTGCTCTGTCCTCCCAGCAATGCTGGCTGATTTGCATGGCGTGACCACGTTTTGCCTGGACCAAGGGCCTGGAGGAGGGGTGTATGCGCAGAGTTCTGATTCACATTCATTTATGAAGTGAGGGCAAGCTCTGACAAAGCTGTGCTCCAGTGGCTGTTGCATAATAACACTTGCAGTAAACAAACTTCCATTTTGCTATTATTTCAGGTATTTGCTTCATCTGGGCAGATTGGACTCAATCAGGAAGTCACAAGACGTAAGTGTTTGGTCAGAGCATAGAGTCCTCCAGGTAAGACAGACCTTTTACTTTCACCACAGCCATTCACAAGGAGGTAGCAGTATCTCAATTTGACAGCTGGGGAAACTGAGGCATGGGGCAGTGACTTGCTGGGTCAACCTGGTGGTGTTTAGTCTTTCAGACTTGGAGGGGAGGAGAGGTTGGGGGGGGGGGTACCTGTTGTATCCCTTGTGCAAAGAATGAGCAAGGAGCTGGGCAATCCATCTAGTCATGGGCCTGATAGATGGAGCAGCCATGCCTTAGAACCTCTGCCCAAAGGTTTATAGCCAGGTGATGAAAAAATGAGGTAGCTCAGCAGATGAGGGCAAAGTATTTACAGGTTTGAGTCATATAGGTAAGGATGATAACTCAGCCCTGCTCAGAAGGGAGTAAATGGAAGACGCTAAGAGTTAGATGGCCTTGGGTCACAAAATGCAGTGGCAAATGTATTGGTGCCCATTTCTGTCAGGCTTGACCTTGCCCTTCCTGAAACAGCCAGTATTTCCCCACTACCTGCTAGGCTGCAGCACTGTCTGCCCATTATTTTAAAGGAGAACATCAGCGAAAAGGTCCTTTCTCCCTCCACCTTGTTTATTTGAGAGTGTTTTAAAACCAAATGAGTCACTTTGTAAAAATCACTTTGAAAAGCCACAGGCTGAAGCCAGATATTAAAAACAATAACCAATTGCCTGATTATTCCTCTCAGACTGCTAACAACTGACATCGTTTCTCGATGGGTTTCATTTGCTTAAGCCCACAGAAAACTGTGCATGGTTCAATGAAAACTGAATATCACTCTCCCAAGAGCTCATGAAAACTTTCACAAAGGTTGGTAACTTTTCCCTCTGAGAAGCTTTTCAGCAGCAGGGACTGAGCCTGGGCTGAAACTTGTTTCCAGCAGGGAATGAATAGCACACCGACCTCTTCAACAAAGGTGGTGAAAGTTCAGGTCTTCTCTTTGGCAAACAAAGACCCTATAACCACCCCGATATCTGCTGGAGGGACAACACAGCAGGGCACAAGCAATCCAGGAGGTGTCTGGAGTGCATTGAGGACAACTTCCTAACACAGGTGATCAAGGAGCTGACAAGGGGAGATGCTCTGCTGGACCTGATACTTCCAAACAAGGAAGGACTGGCCAGGGATGTGAAAGTTGGGGGCAGCCTTGGCTGCAGTGACCATGAGATAGTGGAGTTGAGGATCCTGCAAGGAGGGAGCAGGGCAAAAAGCAGAATCACAACCCTGGACTTCAGGAGAGCAGACTTTTACCTCTTCAGGGACCTGCTTGGAAGAATCCCAAGGGAGACAGCCCTGGAGAGAAGAGAGGTCCAGGAGAGCTGGTTGATAGTCAAGGACCACCTCCTTCAAGCTCAAGAATGGTCCATCCTGGTGAGCAGGAAATCAAGGAAAGGTGCCAGGAGGCCTGCACAGGTGAACAAGGAGCTCCTGATTAAGCTCAAACATAAAAAGGAAGCGTACAAGAGCTGGAAGCAAGGACAAGGGACCCAGGAGGAATACAGAGACATTGCCCGAGTGTGCAGGAATGGAGTTAGGAAAGTCAAAGCCCATCTGGAGCTGGCTGATGTCATTGCGAGGCCACTCTCAATTACCTTTGAAAGGTCATGGTGATCAGGAGAGGTTCCTGAAGACTGGAAGAGAGCAAACATCACTCCTATCTTCAAGAAGGGAAAGAAGGCAGATCCAGGGAACTACAGGCCAGTCAGCCTCACTTTGATCCCTGGGAAGGTGATGGAGCAAATAATCCTGGAAACCATTTCCAAGTACAATAAGGACAAGAAGGTGATCAGGAGTAGTCAGCATGGATTTACGAAGGGGAAATCATGCCTGACCAATCTGACAGCCTTCTACAATGAGATGACTGGCTCAGTGGATGAGGGGAGAGCAGTGAATGTTGTTTAGCTCAACTTTAGCAAGGTTTTCTGTTAGGAATTGCCAAATCCAGTAGGCTGATAGAGGTGAGGCTGCTGCAGCTCCTGTCCCCAGGTCCAGCCAGTAGTGAGGCTGAGCATGTATTCCCAATAGGCACACATGCACACACTACATATATACATATATACGTGGCCAGCCACATAGATCAACACAGACAGAAAACACAAGCAAGCACAAACGGCACCAACAGCCTCATCTTTTCCCCTTCTTTAGCTGATCAGGATGAAAGCCTTTTAGTGGAAAATATATGCATATATATATATACACATACATATACAATATGGATCCCTCCAATGGCTGGTCTTAGACACTCAGTCTATCTAGTAGATAGATCCAGCCCCTGGATCCCCTGGTCTCCCAATTGCCTCATGCACAGACACATACACACACCAGGTCTCTCCACAAGCTGGTTCAGAACTATGGCCTTACCAGTAGCCGACATGTTCTCTCTGGTAGCCAACTCTCAGACTCTCTGGTCTCTCCAGTATCTGGCCCAGACTTACAGCTGTTCCAATACTTGGCTCCAAAGCCTCTTATCCTACTTGACAGCTAGTCTGGCTTGATGTTTGCTAGCAATTGCACACTGACATACACATACAACATGCATGCAGTCCATGTCTCTCCAGTTGCTGGCACCCCAGACACATGGGCCTCTGTGACCTGTGGCCCTCACTCCAGTGGCTGGCACTTAGCCCTCCATACACGCACGCACACACAGAATAGAGAGCCCCTCACCCAGGAAAATAGTTAGAAATGGAGTCTAATGAGAAGACAGGCCAGACTGCGCTCATCAGGCACGAGGCATGGCCAGACAAGCATACTGACCAGCAGCCTCTTTACATGCAACTGGCTCCTTTTATCCCTTTATCCTTGTTTCCTCATGCTTGTTCCTCCCCAATCCACCTTGATCTCTCCCTTTCCCTGCCTTTGGTCTTGCCCCTAAACATCCCATAATGTTTTTTACGTTTCCACAATCCACTTAGAACACCCCATAATTCCTATTCGTTCCACAAATCCTCTTCCCCTGTATCCCATAATAAGTCACATATGCCTTTAGGCAATCGTCCCCTTTTGTTTGAAAAGTATCCCAGTGGGAGTTTCCCTGTTTCTTACCAAGGATGGTGCACTAATTGTTCCCCTTGGGTGGACTTAGGGAATAGCAGATTCCATGTGCTCTGGTTTCAAGGACTAGCTTACTAGGTTCCTCCATTTATCATTGTTCTTCTAATCTTCACTGGGTCTCTGTGTTTAGACTATTTTATAAACATTAAGCCAACAATTATTGTTACATTTTTCAAATCTGCACTTATTTCAAAGCATACATGAAGGGAAAGAGTAGGAAAGAAAGTTGAAGTAAATAACAGACATTTTCACAGCCTTATTGCAGTTTGTAAAATGCATCAACTACAAGTAAGCAACTCACTGCTCCAACAGTTGAGAGATTAACATACAGCTCTAGACAGACAGGTGGGAGGTGGCACAAGGTCAGGACTACCAGATTACTGATTTCTCAGTTCCAACATTTCTGCATAATCAGAGTTTGTCATTTATCCTATTCAACAGGCATATGAAACATGTACCAATCATCTCTCAAGTAGGTAGGTGCTGAGCTGGCAGGACTGAGATAGAGTAGCTTCTGCAGTGCTTCCAGCCATCAGCAACTGAAATATAGCATGGGACTTCTCCTCACAAGGGGAAGCAAACAGTAGCCAGAAGGCTACATGGCAGGACAATGCACTCTAAGAATGCCCTTTACACCAGGGGGGACCAAATTTCTGTTCTGCTACATATTGCATCTCTCACTTGGAGAAGTTATTTATGACTTGGTGGAAAGGGAGCTGGACATGCACTCTTAGTCTGCTACCTCAGTGGGATTATTTACCTCAGGTGAAATGGGCAAGGGAAGATTTTTCCTTCAAAAGCCTTTTGAAGGTCTATGATCACCCATATGTATAAATGCCAGCCCTCACATTAAAATGACTTAATCCCAACTACTTAAACATTGGGGTGCCACTGCACCAAACAACTACCTGCCTGCATCTATGAAGGAAAGTTGCAAATGAAGGCAACAACACTTAGAGATTTATTATTGTATTAAAAAGGATAAAAACATATATTAAACCACTATTTTAATTACATTCCCTATTCATAAATAACTGTTTGCTCTCACAGAATTATTTAAGATCATGTGTCTAAGAAGACATATATATATATTTGTTTGTTTGTTTTTTGACTACCCCAAGAAACCATGTATGAAAAATGCAGAGTTGGGTGACCACACAGAGCCACAGGGACTTACATGCTAAGCAGCTCCTTCCCAGGTCCACCAGGAAAATGCACCAGCCTCAGCATTTTGTTGGGTTACAGTGTTCCTCAGAGGTGTTTCTCAGGGTAGCAAGAGAACAAAATGTCACCAGTCCTTTACTGATGAGAAGTTGATTTTGTTTAAGCCTCAGAGGCAGATCTTTGGATTTGAAAATATTTTTCATTTACAGAGAAGCTCTGGGAAGGTATCTGTTCTCCTTGCATTTAAACAGTATTTCTTTCTTTAAAATAGAAGCACAGTTCTACGGGCATACAATAGCATGAGTACCATACACAGAAGTCTTGTACGTGACTTGGCAGAGAACCCACGCATCTGAAACAAGAGGCAGCCACTCTCCATCACAGGTTCAAGAGCTGAATTCTGGGAAGGAATTTGGTGCATCTCTCCTCTGCCACCCACAGGAAAAAGGGTGGAGACTGCAGCATTATAGGGTCTGCACAGCCACTGGATAGAGAAGTGACAAGTGTTCTGCTCCTCTGATGGGCAGCTTTTTTGTGGTGTAGTAGTGGATGACTTTGGGAACGCTGTCAAAGGGAGGGCTGTTCTGACCCAGGATGTATTTCTCTTTGGATTTCATCAGTTTCATGTGCATAAAGCCTTGGCTGCTCCTGCAAGGAAAGCAAAAAGTTAGTACACGCAAGCAGGAGGGCAGCATCAGGACAGGCTTTTCTCTATGCTGCAGGGAAACATAGGATAACAATGCAAGAGGTGCTTTTATATGGCTTAGTCACAGTTCAAGAGCATGGCTGCATTCCCCTCTGCCAACAACCTGATGGAAAGGGAAGCTACAGCTAGATTTTGTTTTCACCACCTACGCTCTGTGACATTTCAGCCTTTTCCTGCAGGGCAAGTCCTAGGCTGCCTTGTACTGGAGCCAAGCCAGTGGCTAGTCAGAGGACACCCCACCCCCTCCACCCCCTATTTTCCCCTTCCACTTTGGCCAGCCCCCTACCTCAGTGCTAGCTGGGGACATGGGCTGGGGCCTTTAAGAGTCCCAACCAAGTCTCTCTTCTCAGCAACTTATACAGGCTGAAAGGCTCACTGGGGTGAGGCAAGATCTTCACCATTGCAAGAGACTCCTCAGGGCAAGCAATACCCAACCCAGCCCTGGCAGCAACTGCCCAGAATGGTCCAATGTTTCTAGAGACCCAGTGCCTATAGTCAGGAGAACTTCCCTGAGCTTCAGATGAGCCCAGTCCTAAGAGCAACAGCACAGCAACTTTCACAGAGCAGAGAAATGCTCCTCTCTTGCTGCAGCTTTTAAAATAGCAAGGAAGAAAGAGGCACAGAGCACAAGCAAAATGCTATGGTTATGAATTCATGCCAGAACAGTTGTTGCCTTTTCAGTAACCAGCTGCCCTGAGATATCTGGTTGGACAATATACGGGTCATTGACCTTGCAATAGGTAACTTTGGGAGGTTCCCATTAAGAGAAGGAAGCATCTCCTCTTGCTCACAACAGGCCAACCTTTCAGGCCACATGTCCTCTTATGGAAGCGCATGAGGGCCATATGAAACACAATGAGACCCAGGAATTATAAACAGATACCTCATGGAATTCAAAGACAAATGCAAAATCCTGCACCTGGGCTGAAACAATCCCAATGCACTGATACAGGCTGGGGAGCAGCTCTGCAGAAAATAATCTGGGGGTCCTGGTGGACAAGTTGAATATGAGTCAGCAGTGTGCCCTTGTGGCAAAGGAGGCCAACAGTATCTTGGGCCATATTACCAAGAGTGTAGCCAGCAGGTCGAGGGAAATTATTATTCCCCTCTAATTGGCATTGGTGAGATAATGTCTGGAGTATTGTGTCCAGTTTTGGGCTCCCTAGTACAATAGAAATGTTGGCAAACTGGAGTAAATCCAGTGGAGGGCCACCATGATTGTTGGGGGCTGGAGCACATGACATAAGGAGAGGCTGAGAGAGATGGGCAAAGGGAGATCTGGTTACAGTCATCCACTACCTAAAGGGGGGGTTATAGGGAAGACAGAGCCGGACTCCTCTCAAAGGTGCACGGCGAAAGGACAAGACACAAAGGGCACAAGTTGCAGCAAGGACATTCCAGTGGGACATAAAAGTTCTTCCCTCTGTGACTGGTGCAGCCCTGGGACAGGTGCCCAGAAAGGTGGTGGGATTCCCATTCTTGGAGATGGTCAAAACGTGACTGGACAAGGCCCTGAGCAACTTGATCTAGCTTTGGGGTTAGCCTGTTGGCGCAATAGGAATTCCTAAGACAGTGGTTTTCTTCTTTAAAAGCAAGCTTTGCTTACTCGCTAATTTGCTCTAACTGATCAAGGCCTAAGTACTGAACAGGATTGGCTGGAAATATATAAATCTAATTGCTATTCACTATCCCCTCTCTCTCTGGGCCAAGGTCATCTTGAGTCAAAAAAAGGTCAGGCTATAGTTAAACTGAAAGCTCTTCAAAAAATGTTTTATATGACTTTGGGGATATCCTCTCTTAAGAGGTCTCCAGAAAAGTTTCCAAAGGAAATTTTGATGCAAGTAGTAAACTTACTGCAAGGGGAAGGTGGGGGACACCTCTCTTTACATGCCAAGGAAAAATGCCATAATGCCATCTTAGCTATAACTAATGGCAAGGGCCCCAGTCCATCCTGCGAGATATTCTGCTATGAAGTCAGCAATCAGGACATCCCCTTAATTTTAAAGGGAAGGAAAACACACTATCATAATCAGATGGGAAGAGAGAATAAAAGTACAGTGTGGAGGAATAACGTACAGTATTCAGCAAGCAGATTATACAGAAAAACTGAACACAATTTATCTTAATCATAAGTATGGCCACTACAATAATTTCCTTTGCCTTTGTGGAAAATAGGGGCAATATACCTCAAAACAAAAGGTCTCTGGGGAACAATCATCATAAGACAAACATCTGAAAAAGGCTGATACCTGACAACACTCCAAGGGGACTTAAAAGAATAGGACAGCATCACAAAGCCATGGGTCTTGGGGCCCACCATCTGTACCCTATGCAACCCTTTTATCACCAGCTTCAGCTTCCATGTCAATGAATTTACTGAAGTCACCATCAACAGAAGGAAATAGTTAAAACTGACTCATCTGGTTGTACCTGTTGTTTTGCTAAATTGTGTCTTGGCTCTAGATGGAGTGAGTTCTGGTGAACTTGGTAATCAAAAATCAGGAGTACCTGGTGTGACACATGCTGGTATATGAAAAAGATCTACTTTTTTGAACAGCAGTAAAATTAGAACCAGTTCAAGTTTCCAGGCCCCAAACTAATCTGCTTGGAACTGCTTCATCCAAGACGACTTTTTTTTTTTTTTTTTTTTTTTGGGGGGGGGGGGGAATAAAAAGCATCACCCAGCCCTGCAAAAATTGGCTGATAGAGAAGAGTTGAGACCCTCCCTTCACCTGAGCCCTGTGGTGTCAAACTGAGGGTTTTGGGCGTGTTTGCTGTATATCACAGTGTCATGCTGCAGCTCTCCCTGTCTGGTCTGATGATGATCTGAAATCTGGGTTTAATTTGAGCATGAGCTGAAGAGAGAATTTGCCAGGTGTCTTTGTTATTCTCAAATTGACGGTTAGTTGTCCTTTTCGGAAACAAAAGATTTTTCTTATCCTATGGAAAATAGCTGAGAAGAGCACATCCAAATTCTGAAATAGATCAGATGTGTCATGAGTTAGTTATACTCCACACAGACACTTTTCCCTAGTATTTCCACTTCATCCCCAGTGTTCTGCTTTATCCCCAAACCCCTTCCCATGATGCAAGCTGGAGTCTATACTCTGCTCTGAACTCAGCATGCTTTCCAGGGGAACTCAGCCAGTGCAGCTAATCTGAGTTTGATGGATAAACAATGTTTCTTCTTTCCTCCAGTAGACTGAGAAAAGGGGGAGAAGACTGATTAATCTGTTTGGTTTTCTTCTCTTCCTGTCTGCAACAGCCTTGTGCCACAGTGGAGAAGAAGGATTTATAAGCCTCTGGATTTGGTTACTGTCAGCATGTCATTGAGCTATCTTCTTCCAGCAGGTAAATTGCTGCTGTCTACAAAAATTCATCATTGGTGACCAGACAGTCCCACTGTCAGGGCTCTGAGCATCTCCTCTCTCCCTGGGGCTTGACTGCCTGTGCTCAAGGCCAGCTCTGAGATGGCACAGCTCTGTAACCTTGGCTCCGACTGCTGGGAAAACAGCTAAGGTGTGAGACAGGGCTGGGAGAGGCCTCGTCGAGGGCCTCCCCACTTCGCTCGGTACCTGCATGTAAGCTTAGGCCCTCGCCTTTGGGCTTGGCCTGAGCTACGTCGCAGCTATGCCTGTGCCTGGCCTTGTACCTTGCTGCCCAACCTGCTGACGTGACCTCGGCCCTGCCTCATCACTACGGCCTTGCCTGGTGCTCACTGGACTGCGGCTGACCCTCGTTACCGTCATGGACCCGCTCTGCTCTTCTTGCTTGGGTCCTGGGGGACTGTGTCCCATCAGTGAGGGCACTGCCCTGCCTGCCTCGCTGTCACCCTCAGCTCCCGGCTCCCCTTCCCTTGAGGAGCAGCCACTCTTGCTGCTCCCTGATACCCACAACCTAATCTCTTGGGTCTTTTAGCTATTTGTCTACAAACTGTGTTGTCCCTGTTAATGCCAAATTTCTGGGCCTGTAATCCATGCTTAAGAAAAGATCACCTTGTCCTTTCTTCTAAAATTTGCTTCAAAGCTGAGTGAAGCCCCATCTACTTCAGGGTGTGCTGAGTCAGGATTTTAAGGTGTGAACTACAATAACACAGCTGTGTAGGTATAGGAATGAACTGCATCTACATTTAATTCTTGTTCCAGGGCTACCTCAGTGCCTAGATTCTGATGCATTTAACTGTTGTAATTGCATGTGAATAAATATACTGTACTCAAGCATGATATTAAATAGAATCTCCTCTTTGTATCTAGCTGCAGGCATCTGTGCCCCATGTGGAGATGCTTACAAAGGTGCAGAATGTCACTAGAGCTCATAATGTTGTCTCAAAGTTACACAGAAGCCACACTGTCATAAACACATACTTGAAAAGTTTTAAATTCCTTTGGTTGTAATATGTGAAATGCAGCGTTGTCCTGTGTCCACACATGCTCTTTTGAAACATGCCAGTCAATCTGAGTGGATTCAGCATTTGACCTTGTGCATCTTTGTTTATATATCTCTCAATATACTTGCTGAGCATCTTTAAGGAAAAACAGCTACAAAGTCATTAAAAACAGTGCTGCTGTTTAACTTACTATAAATTTCTGCTTCAAGTGTTGCTTCACTTCGGAAGTGGTCTGTTACGCTGTAGTTTTTGGCAGAGATGACTGGCTCAGTGGATGAGGGGAGAGCAGTGGATGTTGTCTACCTTGACTTCAGTAAGGCTTTTGACACTGTCTCCCATAACATCCTCATAGGCAAGCTGATGAAGTATGGGCTAGATGAGCAGGGAGTGAGGTGGACTGAAAATTGTCTGGACTGCCAGGCGCAGAGGGTTGTGATCAGCGGCACAAAGTCCAGCTGGAGGCCAGTCACTAGTCGTATCCCCCAGGGGTTGATACTGGGGCCAATACTGTTTAACCTCTTTATTAATGACCTGGATGATAGGACCGAGTGCACCCTCAGCAAGTTTGCAGATGACACCAAATTGATGCAATGCGCCCTTGTGGCAAAAAGGCCACCGGTATCCTGGGCTGCAGTAGGAGGAGTATTGCCAGCAGGTCGAGGGAGGTGATCATTCCCCTCCGCTCAGCCCTGGTGAGGCCACACCTGGAGTACTGTGTCCAGTGCTGGGCTCCCCAGTACAAGAGAGACATGGAGCTACTGGAGCGAGTCCTGCAAAGGGCCACAAAGATGATTAAGCAACTGGAGCATTTAACACAGGAGGAGAAGCTGAGAGAGCTGGTATTGTTTAGCCTAGAGAAGAGAAGACTGAGGTGGGATCTTATCAATGTGTATTAATATCTGATGGGGGGGGGAGTAAAGAAGATGGAACCAGACTCTTCTCAGTGATATCCAGTGAACGTATGAGAGTCAATGGGTACCAATTGAAATACAAGAAATTCTGTTTAAACATAAACATAATGGGCACAAGTTGCACCTTGAGAGGTCCAGGTTGGGCATTGGAAGAAACTTTTTCCCCAGGAGGGTGATGCAGACCTGGGGGACTCTCCATCCTTGGAGGTTTTCAAGACTCGGCTGGACAAAGCCAGGTATTCCCTGATCTAGTGCTGGTGATATTCCTGCTCTGAGTAGGAGGTTGGACCAGAGATTTCCAAAAATCCCTTCCCACCAGTGCTTTTATGATGTGGAAGAGATTCATGCTATCCCTTAAACTCTGCATGCTTTCAGTGAAGCTCCATTCTTACCTAAAGTAGTAATTAGTCAGGTACAAGCTATGTTCAATTTAATTTTTATTGAGAGTAGAAGTAGAGGGGAGAAATGTACAGAATTCAGGCAGAAAACACACAGAGGTACACACATGCACACAACAAAACATACCACTCCTGGGCAACTGGTTGTCAAGGCCAAAACCTTGAGGGGGGAGAGAGAAGGAGAAGAGAAACACACAATCAAAATCATACTTATACTAGTCCTGCGTGCTTGGCTGGCCAGGCCAAAGGTACTTGGAGAATCGGGGTTCCTTGAGCAGGTGGTGTCCCGCAGCTTTGACTCAAGGTTTGCAGCAAGACAAATCCCTCAGCAGCTCCTGGCCTCTGCTTTTTTATAGCTTCTGGGCTGCCAGGCTGAGTTCTGCTTGAGGGTGGCTGCACTTGCACACCCCAAATGGGCTCGGCCAGTCCATCTTGGGCTGGGGACCTGTTTTTCCTGATTGGAGCATTCAAACTCCTCTTTTTCTGCTCTTTCTTTGCTGACTCTGCTCTGACTTTAGCCAGGTCTCACTTGTTCTTCTTCAGTTGTGCTGGTGAGCTACAAAGTTTATTTCAGCCTACATGGCAACACCATGTTTTTGTGTTAAAAAGAAGGGATTCCTATTAATGTCCGATTTTCTAGATCTGTTTATATACTGTGTGTGTGTTTATCGTTCACCCTCTTGTTCTTGATGTGGTGCTTGTAAAATTTGCTGTTCCTCTGCTTGATTGGGCTGGTAGGTAGGTATAGAGGAATCTGTCCATCTGATGTGTCTTCCTGCAGGAACTCCTCTGATCCTGGGTGGCAGTAGAGAGGAAGCCCTTCTTAGTTAATGTTCTGGACTCAGTAGCCTAGAGAGGCATTTAACAGTCCTATGTGGTCTGGCTCATATGGGAGCTGGCTGTAGTTGTTGACAGTAGGGGCTGGGAGAACTAAGTTGGATTCCAAAGGAAAATTCTCTGCCCCTAAATTTTGTCCACAGGTTTTCAGCTGTAACTCCTTCCTTTCTTCTTTCTGTATGTATCAATTCTCCCCTGCATCAGGGAGCAGCAAGGGGCTGGCTGCTCCCTGAGAGACAGGGAGCCAGGAGCCCAGCATGATAACACGGACGGCAGAGGCAAGAGCCTCGCCAACCAGGGCCCAGTCCCAGAGCATTCAAGCAAGGAGAGCAGGGCAAGCCCAGGGGTGGCAGCTAGGGTCAACCAAGAGTCCAGATCATCAGGCAACTCCATGGGGATGAGGCAGGTCTGAGGTCAAGCTGGGAATGTGAGTTAGCAGGTCAGGATCAGGTCTGGTGACAGTAACCAGGGTCAGACACAGCCCAGTGATCTCCAGGCAAGTCCATAGTGATAAGGCAGGTCTGAGGTCAGGCCAGGAAGTAAGTCTGCGGGTCAGGGTCCAGATCAACGGGTCCCATGGCCAGGCACAGGCATGGCTGCAATGCAGCTGGAGCTGGAGCTCAGGCAAGTCCCAGAGTCCCAGCAGTAGATCCTCAGCTTAACAGCAGCTCCCAGGGGAAGGGGAGGGGGTGGTCAGCCCTGGCTGAGGCCTCCCAGCAGAGCTGTCTGGGAGCCTCTCCCCATGGTCACCAGAGGGAAGGGGGCAGGCTCTTTTCAGTGGTGCCCAGCAACAGGACGAGAGGCAACGGGCACAAACTGGAACACAGGCAGTTCCGTCTAAACACGAGGAAAAACTTCTTTACTGTGAGGGTGACTGAGCACTGGACCAGGTTGCACAGAGAGGTTGTGGAGTCTCCTTCCTTGGAGATATTCAAAAGCCATCTGGACACAATCCTGTGCAACCTGCTCTAGGTGACCCTGCTTGAGCAGGGAGGTTGGACTACATGATCTCCAGAGGTCTCTTGCAACCTCAACCATTCTGTGATTCTGTGAAGGTATGTTGAGATCCACAATTGTATTGCCTTAGTTGCAGTGCCCAAATGTAAACTCATTTCCTGCAATAAGTCATGGTTTAAATTATTTCAGTATCTCTTTTTATAACTTGTTTTTTTTTTTTGCCTGTTTTTCAGCAGTTTATAAGGTTTTTCCTTTGTATTTTTTGGCACTGTGGGTTATTTACTTATTTTGGGCAGGGTGTGTGTTTGTGGGTGTGTTTTTTGTAGCTTCCCCCCAGCAGTTGTTTGTGGGGTTGGCTTGTTTGTTATATTTTTGTTCTGGTTCTGTTTTCATTCTGTTTGTTGTTGTTAAATCCAGATTACTGCTTCTAGGGGCTTTTGCTGCTCATGGCTTCTGTTAGGTTTTTCCTTATTGGTGGCATCTGGATTTTTAGCTGTTTCCTGATAGGCTGGTTCTTGATTAAAAGGGCCTGCATCTAGTCTGTTGGTGGTGGTACTGGTGGGAGTGTAATAAGCAGAGACTTTAGTAGTTAGTGGGGTAGGGGGTGTGGAGGAGGCTAAGATACTTTGCTCCAGGTAGTGTGGGACTGTGTGACAATGGTGGTGATGTGCCACAGGGCTTGGTCCCCAGCACTGGCTGGAGCAAGTACCCCTGGCATGTCAGAGAGCTTGACCCAGACAGAGCCCTGGAGGGAGGATACAGCTGCCCAGGTCTGGGGCTGGGGGTGATGGTGGCCTCACCTGTGGGAGGTGTGCTCTGGTTGAGGTCCTGAGCCACCAGGTGAAGCAGGGAGGAGGAGAGCAGGCTGGGTAGCATGGGGGAGGATGAGCAGGAGATGGACAGGGTCTTCACAGAGACCCTGCAGAGGCAAGAAGCTGAGCCATGTGACGTGAGGAAGGAGGGACAGCTGGAGGTTATGTTCAAAGAAGTGATGGATGGGGGCTCTGAAGGTGGAGAGGGTGGAGGCTTGTGACTTCTGGCAGCAGGAGAAAGGCTCATTCTCTGCTCTTAGATTTGAACTTACAGGCTTAGTGCAGTGCCCTAATAGCCTAATGAAGGGGAACAGGCTCCATTAAGGGAGGCTTCAGAGCCAGCTGGGCATGAATTGAGCATTAGCATCAGGAGGAAGCAGTGGGTGATAGTGGTTGGAGATCCCTTTCTGCAGGGGATGGAGGCACCCATCCGCTGACCAGATGTGCTGTCGTGGGAGGTTTGTTTCTTGCTGAGGGCCCAGATCCAGGATGGTTGTGGAGAGACTGCTAAGGTTTGTCCGGCCCTTGGGCTCTTACCCCTTGCTGCCCATCCATATGGGCACCAGTGATGCTGCCAAGGGAGACCTGGAACACATCAAGAGTGAAGAATGTGGGAGCCCAAGTGGTGTTCTCAGCCCTACAGATAGGAGTGGATGCATTCTGTGAGTTAACAACTGGCTGTGTGGCTGGTGTTGCAGGCAGCACTTTGGCTTTTATACCTATGGGACCCTCTTTGAGGAACACCGGGGAGAGCCAGGATTCATCTGACAGAGGAGTAAGACTGTCTTTGTCAACAGGCTTGCCAACCTGGCTTTGAAAGAGGTATGTTGGGGGATGGAGAGCCCAAAGCGAGGTGAGGGAGTGGAGAATGAGGTGGAAAGTACATGGGGGCAGGGTGATGGGAGCAAGAGAGCACTTGGGAAGGGTAAAACAGGGCAAAGGGGGGGCCGGGGGGGGGGGGCGCTTCAAGCGCCTGCACACAGCCTGGGAAAACAAACAGGAGGAACTAGAGCTCTGTGTGCAGATGAAGAACTGTGACATTGTTGGGATAACTGAGCTGTGGTGGGAGAACTCATATGACTGCAGTTCTGTAATGGAGGGATTCAGGCTCTTCAGGAAAGACATGTAGGGAAGAAGGAGGGAGGGGTTGTCCTTTATGTGAAAGAGCAACTGAAATGTGTGGAACTCTTCTATGGAACAGGTGACAGGCTGGTTGAGATTTCAAGGATCAGAGGAAAGGTCAGCAAGGGTGACACTGTGGTGGGAGTTTCCTACAGAACATCCTAGCAGTGTGAGGATGTGGATAAAGCCTTTAAGCAACTCAAGGAAGTCTCCAGATCAGAGACCCTGGTTCTTATGGGAGACTTTACTTTCCCTGACATCTGTTGGAAGGGCAGCATAACAATCCAGAAGGATTCTGGAAGGTGTCAGGGACAGCTTCTGAACATAGTTGCTAGATGGGCCAACTGGAAGTGATGCCCAGGCCTGCTACTCAAGAACAAGGAAGAACTGGTCGGGGATGTGGTAATCAATGACAGCCTTGGCTGTAGTGACCATGAAATAGTGGAATTCAAGATCCTGGGGGCAGTGAGGAAGGAGAGTAATAGAGTATAGACCCTGGACTTCAGGAGAGCAGACTTGGGCTTATTCAGGAAACTGATGGGGGGAATCCCCTGGGAGACAGCTCTGAATGGCAAAGATGTTCCAGAGAGCTGCCAGGTCTTTAAGGACAGCCTCCTCCAAGTACAAGAACAGTTCATTGTAATACTCAAGAAAGTGAGTAGACATAACAGGAGAATGGCTTGGCTAAATAGGGAACTCATGACTGAGCTCCAATGCAAAAGGTTATGCACAGGAGGTGGAAGTAAGGAGAGTCTACAAGGGAGGAATTTGGAAACGCTGCCTGGGCATGTAGGGATGGCATTAGGAAAGCCAAAGCTCAACTGGAGTTGAGACTTGCAAAGGACATAAAGGGCAACGAGAGCTTCTACTGCTATGTTATCAGTATAAGAATAAACAAGGAAAATGCAGGCCCACTGCTGAATGGGGCAGGTGATTTAGTGACAGCAGAAACAGCTAAGGTACTTAATGCCTTCTTTGCCTCAGTCTTCACCAACAAGGTCTCCCAGGCCTCTTGTGCCTAAAGACAGGGTTCAAGGAAGAGGATCAAGTCAGGGATGTCTTGAGAAATCTCAACCCCTATAAGTCCATGGGATCAGATGGGATGCACCTGAGGGTGCTGAGAGAGCTGGCTGGTGTCATTGTGAAGCTGCTCTCTATCATCTTTGAAAGGTTGTGGATATGAGGAGAGGTCCCTGATAACTGGGGAAAGGTAAATGTTGCACCTATCTTCAGAAAGAGCAAGAAGGACAATCGGGGGGAACTACAGGCTGGTCAGCCTCGCTTTGGTCCCTGGGAAAATTGTGGAGCAATTCTTCTTGAAACACACTTCTGGGCACATGAGGGAGAAGGTGATTGGGAATAACCAGCATGGATTTACCAAGGGTAAATCATGCCTGACCGACCTGACTGCCTTCTATGATGAAATGACTAGATCTATGGGTGAGGGTAGAACAATGGGATGCAGCCTACCTTATTTTAGCAAGGCTTTTTGTGTTCTCTCACAGGATCCTCGTATCCAAGTTGGGGTGGTGTCGTCTAGATGGGTAGAATAATAGATGTTTGAAAAACTGGTTGGATCGTTGGGCTCAGAGGGTAGTGGTTAATGAGTTATACTCTACCGGGATGCTGGTAACAAGTGATGTTCCACATGGGTTTCTCCTCAGACCTGTCCTGTTTAACATTGTTGTCAGTGACCTGGAGGAGAGGTGATGTACAGTCTCAGCAAGTTTGTAGGTGATGCCAAATTGGGGGGGACCAGTTGATATACTTGAAGGCAGGGCTTCCATCCGGAGGGACTTAGATAGGCTGGAGGAATGGGCTGACAGGAACATCATGAAATACAAGAAGGACAAATGCCAAGTCCTGCACCTTGGAAGGAAGAACCCCTGACAGTGATACAGGTTGGAGACTGGCTGGGGAGCAGCTCTGCTGAAGAATATGTATCAGCAGGGAGTGTTGGTGGTAGATTGAGGAAAGTGTTTATTCCCCTTTATTGGACAGTTTGTAGACTGCATCTGGAGTACTTTGTCCCATTTTGAGCCACCCAGTACAAAGAAGACATTGCTGAACTCGCTCCAGTTTGTCAGAAGGACACCAAGATGGTCAGGGGCTGGAGCACATGCCCTGTGAGGAGAGACTGAGGGAGCTGGGCTAGTTCAGCCTGGAGAAGAGAAGGATTTGGGAGGGACCTAATAGCAGCCTTCCAATACTAAAGAAGATTACTGAAAAGATGGAGCCAGGCTCTTTACTGAGGTGCACAGTGGGAGGAAGAGAGACAATGGTGACAATTTGAAACAGGGGAGGTTTTCCTTTATATGAGAGAAGTTTTTCACTCTGAGGATAATTAAGCACTAGAACTACTTGCCCAGAGAGGTTGTGGCATCTCTGTTTTTGGAGGTTTGCAAAATCTGAGTAGAGACAGTTCTGAGCAAGCTGGTCTGACCACATACTTGACTCTGCTTTGAGCAGGAGGTTAGACTAGAGACCTCCTGAGGTACCTTCCAACCTGTATGACTCTGAGTGCTCTAGCACAAGTGTTCTGTCTTCTTCTGATACCTGTTTCTTAAGTATTCGGGATTTTGATTGTTCTGTTGGTGCCTAACACTCATATAGCTTGTGGTATACTTTGACAGCAGGAAGCAAAATATCCGATTTATTTTTCAGTAAAATTACTTTCCTTTTCAAATACTCTGTCAATATTCTTTAAAGATGGTGTTTCAAGCATTTTCAGGGAAGCTGTGAGATTTTGTTGTGTTCTCTCCTCATGGAAAACTAGGGAGAGCAAAAAAATTTTCTTTTGCTCCAGGGTCAAAAACCTGTCAATTTATTGCTTGTGTTCTCTGACACTGAGATGTGAAATAGCAGCCTGTCATCTCTTATGTTAAAGGTCATTTTCCATGTGGCTTGACATCTTGTGTGTGATTTCATTAAAAAAAAAAAAAAAAAAAAAAAGCTGATCGTGGACCCCTGTATTAAAATATTTTCATGGACCTGGAGTTAGTGGTTTTCTCTGCATTTGGCACTGAAAAAGATTTACAAGCAAAATCTATTAGTTATTCTAGTAAGGTCATTGTTTCTATTCCTTGGGAGCACATGCACTTCCTGATAAGCAGTGTTGTCTTTCCAGTCCTGAAATAGATGAACATGAATCATGTTTGTGATGTAAAGGAGACAAGACACTTGTGTTTCTGATCCAGGAGTGATCAAGAGAGTATTAATAGCCTATAGCTGAGTACAGGCTGTGTGATCTTTGATATGAAAACTTTTCGTAATGCAGCATTGTGCCTTTGAGCAAATTTTTTCTAGTAAAATGACTGAAATACAGGCACTGTATCTTATTTTTTTCTAGATTGAAAACACTTCTGAGGAAGTTAAATAACCCTCTTCTAGGTTTTGTTTGCATTGTGAAGATGGGAACATGGTTCTCATTCAAAACTAGGAATTATCTAGAGATGTCTTGCTTCTATTTGTGTCATTGGTTTTGCTATGATTTTCCTCATAGTTGGTGTATCTGTAATATATAAGCTTAAATTGTTGCATTTTTAAGTGATGAATGTTTTTCTTTACAAGATATTTCACGCTCTTTTGAAGTCATTTTGAATAATTGCTTTAATGCGTTCTTCATGTCTGTAGATGAATGGACAATTTACTTATTTTTGGTTAAGGTTATGGGAAGAACTACTGTAAGTCTTCATTTGTAGTGTCAAAAAAATACCCCCAACCCATATTGTGTTAAAATGCAGAGTTAAAAGTAAGAATGGGATTTTTGTCTGACCCTGCTTTAAAGAGGTCAGGATAATGGTTTCAAATTGAGTAGTTCTAGTAGATTGGGGGGGAGGGGTAGCAAGACAGTGCATCTAATTGTTGGTTTCAATGTGGGATACTTGTTTCATTTTACTAGAAAACTACTGGAAATTCTGCCTACCTAGAATGAGGAGGAGCATATGGGGCAAAAGTTTCGGACCTACTCCTGGGTTGATTCTACCACTGTGGATTTCTCCTAGCTAGATCACAATGAAGACCCAAATATTCTTTGACTTTGCATTTGCAAGTGTGAAAATGAGTTGATTTGAATTCTGGGTGTTCTCTCCTTACTGCAGGAAACGCTTCATAGGAGGCTGTGTTTTGAAGATGCTTTGCAGGCTTAACATGGTGTACTGATGTCAATACAGGGATATTAAAGGATTTGTGCAATAAGATAGGTCTGATCACAATTCTTCCTTTGGCACAGTAGCACAAGCATCTTGCAGAAGATGAAGAATTATTTATATATTTTCAAAATCTGCTCCCTGCTGTGCCTTTGTCTTGACTATGATATTTATTTCTGGACTGCTACCATCCACTGAGTTCAGTTTAAAAAACCACCAACAACAAAAAAAACAAAACTAAAATGGTAAGAGAAGTTTGCAGAGGCTATGACGAAGTTAGTTTGCAGCCAGGTTGTGAGTTGGGTTGTCGTGTTGAGGAAGGAGTGCTGCAGGAAGTAGTTGCTGTATGGAATTATGACACAAGAATTGCAGTTGATGTGATTGCCCATTTCAGACTTCTTATAAGGTTTTAGTACAATGACACTCCTGAAGGCTTTTATAGACTAAATGGCAATTACTTGACATTCAAGTCAGTCCCGAATTAACTGCTGGAGCTTGAAAACCTTCTTTTATACTGTTTATACATAGGTTTCATGTGTGTCATTGTTAACAATCACAGCAGTGTTGGTGGGAAGGGGCCTCTGGAGGTCTCTAGTCCAACCTCCCACTCACAGCAGGGCTATCGCCAGCACTAGATCAGGGCAACGCAGGCTTTGTCTAGACAAGTCTTGAAAACCTCCGAGGATGGAGCCCCCCCCCCCCCCGCACACACCCCCCCACACACCCTTACACTTTTCTCTGGTGACCTGTCCCAGGGCTGCACCACTCTCCTGAGGAAAGAAGTTTCTCCCAATGTCCAATCTGAACCTCTCAAGATGCAACTTGTGGTTTTTGCCCCTTTTTATAGTCTGCCACTACCAAGAAGAGTTTGGCTCTGTCATCCTTGTGACTGCCCTTTAGATAGTTGTAGGCAGCTATTAGATTAATCCCCCCCCCTTAGCCTCCTCTTTGCCAAGCCCAACTTCCTCAGTCTCTCCTTGTAGGCCATGTGCCTCAGGTCCCTGACTATCTTGGTAACTCTGGTCCCTCTCCAGTTTCTCCATGTTCCTCTTGAACAACTAGGGTGCCCCAAGCTGAATAAAGTATTTCAGGTATGGCCTCCCTCAATGACTTCCCTCAATCTGCTGGCCACATTCCTCCTAATGTAGCTCAGTATGTGCTGTGTTGGTGCTGTGTTCACTTTTGAGCTACAATGCATATAATTTTGACAAAGCTGGAGTGAATTTAAAGGTAAGTTTCATGTGTTCCTTAATACTGAGATGATATGAACTGGGGTCTAATTACCACTGCTCTTATTTCATGTTTTTGTTAATCCTAGTTAATTTTCTGCTGATAGCCTGGCTTTTCTGGGTATAGCTGCTGAGAATCCTATATCAACACATTTGATTTTTGTGGGGTCTATTTTTGTGTGTCTTTGATTTAAAAAGTCAGTATCGTTGACTTGCTCTCCTAAACTGTCTCCTCTTGAAGACTTTACTGTGTATAGATACCTCAGTGTTCTTGGGGAACAATGTGCTGTCAGTCTGCATGAAGTATGTTCAGTGAGTACTGTGTGCTGCTTGTAATCTGGCCCTGCCCAACATGGGGAAAGGAGGGGGTGACTGTAAATGTTGTGGTTGTTTCTTAGCTACAGTAAACCATTCATTCCTGCAAGTTACCAAATTAAAAAAAAAAAAGAGAATTTAGAGGTCCTGTAGTAGCTTGCTGTCTGCGGTAGTTACTTGAATATTATGGAGTGCATGGAGGTTGAATGCTCTAAAATTTATTAGCTTCAATGATAAGGTATGGTCAGTAGTCACACTGATGCAATTTTCTCTCGCCTACAGAATTTCAGAGACAGGGGAATGTGAAGTCCCAGCAGAAAACCATGCAGAATTATGACACACCCTATGAACCAGAACACAATGGTGTAGAATCTGATTCTGAAAATGTAGTGAGTCAGCGCTTACAAGAAAAAAAGTTTCCACAAGATGATGACAGACCTGCGGATGAGTATGATCAGCCATGGGAGTGGAACACAGTCACCATCCCAGCATTGGCAGGTAGGATTCTTGGATCTCAGCTATGAAATTCTCTTTTCACCATTAGTATTTGCACCCAGTGTTAGGAGACTTCAAGCACTGTGTGTGGGGGTGGTTTGTTTTAGAAGAGCCTCTGAAAGACAGATATGGATAGCCTTGAGTCTTTACCTGCTGCAGAAATATGGATCACAACTTTTGTTTGGTGTTTCAGCAGAACTCTTAACTCCCTCTGTGCTTAGTTCACATTGTTCCCCTTCTGTTTCAACACACTTGATGCAGATGAGGTGTTGATCTCAGTGTGGTGCTGTGATAAAAGATCCTAGGCTCATAGGATAATTCAGGTTGGAAGGGACCTCAGGAGGTCTCTAGTTCAACCTCCTGCTCAAAGCAGGGCTAGCTATGAGGTCAGACCAGGTTACTCAGAGCTTTATCCAGTCAGGTCTTGAATACCTCCAAGGATGGAGACTGCCCAACCTTTCTGGGCAAACTGTTCCAATGCTTAACTGTCCTCAAGGTGAAAAAGCTTTTCCTTATAGCTAGTTGGAAACTCTCTTGTTTCAGTTTGTCCTCCCACTACGCACCATTGAAGAGCCTGGCTCCATCTTCTTGATAGCAGCCTTCTAATACCTATAAGAAGCTTATCAGCACCCCCCCCAAAGCCTTTTCTTCTCCAGGCTGAACAAGCCCAGTTCCCTCAGCCTCTCCTCATAGGGCATGTGTTCCAGCCCCCTGACCATCTTAGTGGCCTTCCACTGAACTCCAATTTATTAATGTTTTCCTTGTATTAGGAGGCCTAAAAATGGATGTGGTATTCTGGATGTGGTCTAATGAGTGCCAAGTAGAGGGGCATGATCACTTCCCTTGATCTACTGGCTGTGCTTCTGTTAATACAGCCCAGGATGCTGTTGGCCTTCTCTGCTGCCAGGGCACGGTGCTGGCTCATGTTCAGCTTGCTGTCTGCCAAGACCCCCAGGGCCATTTCAGCAGAGCTGCTCCCCAGCCAGTCAATCCCTGCTTGTATCACTGCCAGGGGTTCTTCCTTCCCATGTGCAGGACTTGGCATTTGTCCTTGCTGAATTTCATGAGGCTCCTGTCGGCCCATTCCTCCAGCCTGTCTAGGTCCCTCTGGATGGCAGCCCTGTCCTTGAGCATATCAATTGTTTCCCCCAGTTTGGTGTCATCTGCCAACTTCATGAAAGTGTATTCCATTGCCTTCTTCAGGTCATTGACACAGATGTTAAACAGGTCAGGTCCCAGGAGACACCCCTGTGGTACTCCACTTATTACTGGCCTCAGATGTTCTACACAATTCTCTTATAGAAAGTGGCACACCATACAAGTAAGACAAATTTGGTGTTTCTCATTGTGTTCTGATGCAACAACATGTCTATTTAAGTGTTTTAAATATTTGTTAGTGGTGTTTTCAGGCTAGGGTTTCTCTGGATGATTGTTTTCAGATGAATCCTTTTGAACTGCTAAAGTTCTCCCACATCATAACTTGTAGGTCAGGAAAATCTCAAATTCAATCCAAATATTTCCTGTCTCTGCAAATGCCTGTGTCTTGCTGCAGTGGTTGTGCTCTGCCTGACAGAGACTCTGCTCCTTTGTGCTCCTTGTCTGCCAAGCTCATATCTCCTTTCCTCTGCAGCTGCTCAGTCCTTCTTCCTGACTTCCCATCTTCCTAGTGCCAGGGGCTTCTGAGATGCAGCCTTGCCTAGTAGTAATAACCCAGATCTTGGTGCCCAGGTTCCTCTCTTTACATGTATGGTCCACAGCTGCACCCTGTGTCCCCCCCCCCCCCCCCCCAATACCTTCTGTGTCCTGAACCTGCCCCTTGTGCTTTTTTTTTTTTTTTTTCCCCCTTTTTTCTCCTTTCTGCCATTCTCCAGGGCATAGCCTGCTATGCTTCTCCCCCTCTGGGAGGGGTGTTGGTTAATACCAGGTGCATAGTGTAAAGATGCCTCCTTAGAGTGTTAATGGGTTCTGTGTCAAGGCAGGAGGCACCTCTGACTGATGCTACACAGCAGAAGCAGAGATGCTCCCATTGAAAAGGGGGCATGGCATCTCTTGCTTCTCAGTTTGAAAAGGGAAGCTTTGCCAGAAGCTGTGGCTCATAGGATACTATTTGAAAAGCCCAGCTCTAGAATACTGTAAAAATCTAAAAACACTAGTTTTCTTCCCTCTTGATAAGGGATGTTATAAGGGCCACTGCCTCCAGCAGACTCTGGGGCTTGGGGATTCCTCCTGCCTGGCTGCTGGAGCCCAGCTCCATGCCCCTGGAGACCTGGGGGTCTCCCCATCCCAGGCTGATGGATACAGCTGCTGCTATCCTGTTTGCAGGTTCAACCAGTAGCAAGGCTGAGTGTGTATCCCAAACACACACACGCACACACACACACGGACACGGCCAGCTACACAGACTGCCACAGACAAGGCGCTGCCTTCAACACCGCCCACCTACAACACCACCAGAACTCCCATAACACATAAGTGCAGAGAGCTGAGTCCCCTTCCTCCTCTCTGGCCAGTAAGCATTGCCGTTCACTAGCGAAAGCACACACGCCCTTGCTCTGGTTCACACGCACATTCGAGGATCCCTCCAATATCAGCACGGCCCCTCCGTCCGTCTGATATCCCTGCCCGGATCCTGGGCCCCATTACTCACTATACAGGTCTCCTACTCACCGGCTAGTCCAGCTTGATGCTCGCTAGCAAACTCGCACACTCGTCTCACAAGCACCCCACGCTTGTGGATCCCTCGTGTATCAGCACGGCCCCTCTGCCCATCTGAGATCCCTGCCTGTATCCTGGGCCTCCGACTCACCGGCAAGTCCAGCTTGAAGTTTGCTAGCGAACTACACACACGCACACCAGGTTAGGGGACAGTGCAAACACTCTGGTCCGCCCAGGCACACGGGCCCTACGACCCCTGGTCCCGCTCCGGTGGCTGACGCTGAGACCCTCTCTCGCCCCAGTTGCTGGCGCCACAGACACGGGGCTGCTGTCACCTGAGGTCTGACTCCAGTTGCTGGCCCCAAATTCACTCGCTCTTGTCTCTCCAGCTGCTGGCCCTTAGACCTTGCAGCACTCGCACATGGGATAGCGAGTGAAATTACACGGAGAGATAGCTAAGAAGGGATTTAATAAGATAGGAGAGAGTGCGGCGATCAGGCACAGGGCTCGGTCAGGCAAGCGTACTGACCGGCCCCTGCTTACACGTGACTGATTCCTTTTATACCCCCTCCTCGCCATTCCCCTCTCTGTTCCTCCTCAATCCCCTTCCCCCAAATATTCCTTAGAAAGTCTCGCATAGTCCCACAGGCCCCCCTCTTATCTAAAAATCCTCCTGTTCATCTTGTTTCCCCCTCCTTATCTGTCACAAAGTCCGGGTTGGCCATGTCTGTAGTTTCTTAACGGCCCATCAGTTAGTGACTGGAGAGTTTTGGTCTTTGTCATTGTCTTCAATATCGCTTGTCTGTCAGGTTTGTGTCTGTGTGTTTTATTTATCGCTTTCCCTGTTATTTATGACTCCCTTTGCACTGATCTGATAATCTTAATGAAGCAAATGCTCTCCCATTCCACATAGCCTTACGCCACCTCTCCACAGTGAAGAAATGTTAAAATGTAGAAGATGTGGCAAATAACATTGTCAGATTCCACTGATCTCCACTGTACTTTTAAAAACCATAAATTAAAAAAAAAAAGACAAACTTCTTACATGGCCGCTTGGCTTCTTTTAAGTCACACATAGGAGGGGCATATCAGGGCATAATGCTGAAGCTGTAGAACTCTTTTTGCAAAATGTTCTTAATAGAATAGCCTATACTGTGCAGGACAGGCTTCACTTTCTGTATCATGTTCTTCTTTTCATGCAGTGACTATGCTGCATTCCCAGGCCCTTGAGCATGTCTTGTCTTGTGCCATGAGCTGGGAAGTATAAAAGCTAGGAGGAAAGTGGTGATGCAGAGCTCTCCTGCAATGTTAATACAGAACGTGTTTTGGTCTCCTTCCACTACATAACCGAAATGCAAAAATGAAAGCAAGCTCATACAGAAAAAGAAAATGCCCATTAAGACTTAAAACATTGGTATCTTAGTTCATACTTGAGTAATACAAAAGTGGCTGAGTGGAAACATTGTACACCTTCCTAAAGCAAACTCAATTGTGAACTGGGAAGTCCTGAGAAATGGAAGCCCAAAGAGTTTTAGTTTTAGAAAGCTGTTCCTGGAAAGAGAAGTTCATAGTGGAAGTTCCTTGTCAATTAGATGCATATCTGAAATCAAGCTGCATTAAGTTTTCAAAACAAAAATACTTGTTTGTTTACAACAGTGGCTATTTGTGTTCTGTATGTGTTTGGGTTTTTGTGTGTGTTTTTTTAACACATTGATGTAACTCTCCAAATTTATTACAAAACTTTATTTTTGTAGTTTGGGCTTTCTATCCGGTGTTGTTCCATTACCTTTATTTTGGCCAAGTACATTTGAATTATAGTTTCAGAATCTGATGATGGATCAGATCTTAATAAATGTTAACTTAAATTACTTTGGGAAGCTGTTCTCTTTTATGCTTTATAAATAAATAAGCCACACTGCTACTGTGTCTGCTTAAAAAGAAACATCTTGCTCAATGTACCTCATCTTGTTGGGCTCCTGTAGAGGAGGATAGAGAAAGCTGATTTTCTTCTTACTTAGCTGCATGATCTACTCCGGCATGTGAGCTATTAAGAGCCTTCTAAGGTTCCAGGCTTGATCACTTTCCATGGAGTATGCTTGTAGTTCTTTGGAGCCTGGATCTAGGCTGGTATTCCATCATATTGGATGCTGTGTCAGCAAAATATGTCTCTCCCTAAGCAGTGTGAACTCCAGCAGAGAACCCAGCCAGCCTGCTTGTGGAGCTTCCATGAGGTTATAACTTTGCCACTGAGCCCTGCAATGATAGAAGTGTGCTCGAGTTCAGGCTTGTACAAATGGAAATGTCACCTTTGCTAGGCCTGATTAAAATGCTTGTAGGACTTGCAGTGCCAGGAGGATGTCTGGCTGCAAGGTCTTTGCTGGGATGCAGGATATCTGCTGTGCATCAGATCAGTTTCATCAATTTGACTGCACTTGAAGAAAAGGTGTTGAAAACTCCCTTTTCCCTGACAGGGGATTGAGTTGGGGGGGAGGGGGGGCACAGATCACACAATACTTCTTTAAACATCTTTTATTCATCTAGCTGCTATTTTTAACAGCAGATAAGTGTTTAGACAATGCATTCACTTATTCACTCACAGTCACACATTCACAGCTCCCTGGTTGGAGTAACAGTTGGGAGGCCAACCCCAGCTATATACTCATAAGCGGAGAGTCATACTGATATGCCAGTGACTTCTAGGTAGGTGTTCAAAAAGTCCCTCGGGGTCCCTTATTCTATCAGGTGTATGTGTAATCCTGTGGTCTTTGTCTGCATGTAGCAGCCACTGCCTTCTTGGATGTGGTCCAAGTTATGCAACCTGTTATTGATGCCAGTGTGCTGGTGGCCTTGGGCAGTCAGCTAATTCCTGGTGTGCTGAGTTTATCAGTTCTTGTGGATTCAACAGGACTGCTAGTCTCCAGGGCTTATCAGTCTGTCAGTAGCATTTCACAGGGAGGGTCTCACGCACTACCTTTCAGTATGTACTTTTCTTCAGCCTATTCTCTATCCAAATCTATAGCTACCTATAGAACCCATTCATACAACCTCACACAGAAAGAGCTTTTAGGCAAATCTGATTACATGCTTCTGTTGTAACAGCAATGATGGGCACTGGCTGCTCTGTAGCAGATGTTGGCAATAAACAAGGCGGATGTGTTTGAGCTCTTGTGCTTTGGGTCCATGCCATAGGTTCCCTTTTCTGGCACAGGTCCTGTTACCCTCAAGTTAATAGAGATCCTTCTCCTTTTGTTATGTGCCCCTGCCCTGGGAGCACTGGTTCCTCAGCCTAGAGCAGGTGTGTCATTTCCCTCCTCCTAGGTGATCCTGCCCTTGCTCCAGTGTGGTCATTCATTAGCCCCTTGTTCCAGGGAGAGGGTGCCCATGTGTGGGGCAATGCAGATCATCCCAGCCTGTGGGTATTCCTTCAGAAGTGTTTCACATCCCTTTTTCCCCCCCTCCCTATGTCCATCTTGCCCCTCTTCCCTCCTTATGTGTGATCTCACCCTCATCATCTTCCCCCTTTACCTGTGCCTACTCTCCCTCATCCCTCCTCCTCCTACTCAGTGCTTGGCCCCACCCCACTACCTCCTTTCACCTGCTTGGGATTGTTCCATTCCTCTGTCTCCCACCTGCAGCCCCCTGTTCCCCCACATTTTAGACCCCCTCCTACTGGCCCTGTGTGCATCTCTACCCATAAGGAAGGAGCAAGCCCAGTTTGATTCTTGGTTCTTCTGTCCTGTTCTTCTGGGCTAGCTCAGGTCTGGTGGGAATGCCCCAAGCACCCACTGGAAAGCTGCTGTCAAGCTGTTACAAAGGAGCTGGACAGTTCATTCTGACTGGCTACTTAAGCTAGGAGATTGTTAATTGGTTGTCACCAATCAGTCTAGTGTTCACCAGGATGCTGCCTGGAGACATGGCCAGCTGTTCCCCTCTGTCCTTTGACAGGTGGGATCAGAGCTAGTTCTGAGCAGAGAATACCTTCTTTGAGGGGAGGAGGGTAAATGCATCTCAGACTGCATAAAAGGAGGGGCATGCTTAAGTGATATTTAAATACTCAAGGTGGAATTCTTTGGGGATTGCTGTGGGATGACCAACTACTTTACAGTCCCAGACCATGTGGGTTTCATGTGGCGTGAGGGAAGGGAAGAGGGGGAGAAGGAGATTTACTGCGTGACTCCACAACTTGTCTCAAAGATAAAAATTTACTGCACAAGTTACAACAGTACAAAGCAACAATTCTTATCAACAGAAACTTAGTTCAACTAGAATACTTATATTCTAATTACAGTTAGTATAAATTAGCTAGCTTTGTCTGTTTATTGAGTAGTTGCCATTAGCATAGCTTTTAGTGTAACTACCAAAACAAATGAACTAGGCAAACCAATTCTGATTGATCTCACCCACTCGTTGCCTGAGCAGCCAACGTACACTCAATCCCAGGGAAGTAACTGTGGGAGGGCGTCCCCGTCCCAAGGGGATCCACAAGTTGGCAGACCCACTGTCACCCACGAAGAGCCAAAGACGGCCTCCGGGGCCAACCTATTTATCCCCTTCAGGGGAAGGTGGAGGTGGAGTCGCGAGGCCAGTTGCAGTTCTCTTTGCGCAGTCGCAGTCCCTAGCTCTTGGCTGCTGCAGGGTTCAACTCTCCTCCGTCGTTGTTATGACGATCGCCCCCACAGTCCTGGGGTGGGGGATAGCCGAACACCCCCAAGGGCAGGCTAGCTGCCTTGCGCACTCTTCAGCACTGGAGAAAGGAGTTTGAGCGACTGCAAATGACTGTTTTACTCTTGCAGGGGTGGTCCTGTTACAAGACAACCCTGAGAAGCTCAGAAAGAATGTTTGAAGTAGGTAGATTTGGATAACTTCTATCTTAGGCAGAATTTGCTTAGCATGAGTAGCCGCACACTTGCTTAGCATGAGTAGCTAAATTTGCTGAAGCCTTAGGCTGCGCTCCTAGTGCGGTAAGAAAGGGCCTCAGGGCTGGTGCAGGCTGGAAAGATAAGGGAGTTACAAGCAGTCTGCATTCCTGTGCCCCACTCTCGGAAAGGGAGGATGTCAAGGCTGAGAAATAAGGCCTGTTTGGGCACCAGGACCTTGGGAAGCAAAGCCTCCTCTCACTGTTGAAACAGTGTTAATTAAGGGGTCTGGATTATGTCCTCTTCCTCAGGACCTTGGGAGATAACATCTACTGACCTAGCTGGGGCAGTGTTAATTGATCAGGACCTTGAGGAGCAGGGGTGGGACCCAGGGAATGAAGAAATCACTAACCAATCAGTGTAAAAGGGAAAGTCACAAATCTGGCAATTTGTGTGTATAAATGCTACTTGAAAAGTTGGGGGGGTGTGCTCGATTTGTGGGAAACCACCGAGCACCCAGGCTTGTGCAGCTCTGAAATAAATAAACAAATGTCTCTCCTGAGTGTGTAATTATTGGCTCATTGCACACCGGGCAACGAATCCGCTTTTCGGACAACAGTTTTCTGGCGACCCAGATGGGACTCTCGCTGTAAAGCCTTGCCCGGATCGTCTTGCCAGTTCCCGGCGGGGAGACGCTGCTCATCGGACTCCAGCGCGCACCGACCGTTTTGTTCGGGGACTCCGTGAGCACCCTCCCTGGTCGGAACAGGTAAGCGACTCAAAGGTGCAACGCAGTAATTATTAAGAGACATTGCATAAAGGGTATGATACAAGGTTAATTGGTTGTGGTAACCAAAGGAAAGCTTTGTACACGTTTGGACAGTGACGACTGGAGTGTACGAAAGCGTAATTGGTAAGAACATTCTTTTAAGGGTAATAATATGGGAACAGGACAGTCTGTGGGGGTATCCTCCTGTTCTCCTTTAGGATGCATCCTGAAACATTGGAGAAAGTTTGGTGGGAATCCTTTAACAAGGAGAAAATTAAAGGAATACTGTACTCAGTGGTGGCCAATGTATAAACTGGAGGATGAGGAAAAATGGCCAGAAATGGGAACGCTAAACTATAATACAATCTTGCAACTTATGTTGTTTTGCAGAAGACAGAACAAATGGGATGAGGTCCCATATGTAGATTTGTTCTTCTCTCTGAGAAATGATCATGAAACTAGAAAAAAATGTAAGCTATTGATCTCTGACTCAAATGTGTTAATGATGATGGGAAACAAAGAGAAAATGCCTCGGTGTTGCTCTGCTTGTAGTATTGGGAAAAGATGTTTAAAAGTGGGTGATGAGGAAGAGGATGTACAATTATTGGTCTCTCCGGAAAGAGATCAAGATAGTGTCGATAGCAGAAATAAGGGACCCGATTGCAGGCAGAACTCGGGCTACTCGGGCTCAACAAAATCCCGCGATTCAGGCCCCGCTGCGTCAAGCAGTCGGACCAGACGGGATGCCTGTGTATGTGAAGGTCCCTTTTTCAACTACAGATTTAATGAATTGGAAGGAGTCTGCCGGGTCGTACCGAGAAAATCCAGAGAAGATGTATCAATCCTTTAAAATGATAATTGAGAATCATAATCCAGATTGGCAGGATTTACAGGTGCTTTTAAATACTTTGCTTGCACCTGAGGAGAAAAGAATGGTATTAGACAAAGCTCAAGAGGAGAATGAAAGACAAAATGCTAGAGACGGACCAGACCGTTTTATGCCGACCCGGGAACCGGGTTGGGATCAAAACACAGGGGCAGGCAGGTTAATGACTAAACAGTACCAACAGTTAATATTATATGGGGTAAAGCATGGAGTACCTAGGCCCAAAAATATTGCGAAACTATATCAAGTTGCACAGGGTAAGAATGAGGATCCCTCTGCATTTTACGAGCGGTTATGTGAAACTGCCCAAAAATGGACAGACTTGGATCCTGAGGACGAAGCAAATAAAATGACTTTTACTACATTATTTGTAGGACAATCAGCACCAGATATAAGGAGAAAGCTTCAGAAAGTAGATGGTATGTCGGGGATGTCAATATCGCAATTAATAGAAATTGCATACAATAACAGGGAAGAAGTAGAGAGAAAGGAAAAACAAAAGGAGAAACTGAAAGATAAGAGGCAAAATGCTGCAATCTTGGCAGCTGCATTTGCCCGGGCACAAACTCCCTCTCAGGGAAGGGGTTTTCCGAAAGGACAAGGACGTGGAAGAGGGCATAGAGTAGGAGGGAATTTGGGAAATAGAATTCCGCTGAGGAGAGATCAGTGTGCAATTTGCAGGGGGAAGGGGCACTGGAAAAATGAGTGCCCGAAGAGACAATCAGATCATTGGAAACCTCAGTCTGCATCTGTTCCAGAGGCAGATTTGCTCATGATTGGTACAGAGGATTCAGACTGATGGGGACCGGGGGTTGAGGAATTGGATTCCCCAGCCGAACCCCTGGTTTCAGTAAAGCTGGGGAACGAAACAGTTAAATTTTTAGTAGACACTGGAGCAACATATTCAGTACTAAATAGCTGTAAGGAACCAATGAGTAAATTCTCTATGCCAGTAATTGGGGCCACGGGAAAGCGAGAGGTCAAACCTTTCTTTCAACCAATTAAATGTGAAATAGGAAATAGAGTGTTAACACATGAATTCTTATATATGCCAGAATGCCCATTACCCCTAATGGGGAGGGATTTACTGAATAAACTGGGGGCACAGATAACCTTTGATAAAAACAAAGTTAAGGTGCGCATTCCACAAAATAACACCTGGAAGGCACAAGCATATATGTTGCAGAAAGCACTGGATTCTGAACAGGCGGAGAATGGACCAAGCAAAATTCCCTCTGAAGTAATGGATGCAGTAGTCCCTTTTGTGTGGGCAACGGAGAAACCTGGAAGAGCCAGATGTGCAGAACCGGTAAAGGTGGAATTAAAACAAGAAGCTAAACCGGTAAGGCGCATCTTTATTACCACTTCATGAAGAGGGGAGGTTGGCTCATGACTGCCTACAAACTATTGAGCGAGTATATTCCAGCCGTCCAGATTTGAGAGATATTGCAGAATCCGGACTGGGAATTATTTACCGATGGGAGCAGTTTTATAATAAAGGGAGAAGGATGGGCTGGATACGCTGTCGTCACTTTGGAAGGAGAAATCAAAGCAAGATCGCTACCAGCGAATACATCAGCCCAGAAAGCAGAACTGATTGCTTTAACCTGGGCTCTGGAATTATCAGAGGGAAAACAGACTAATATGTTTCAGAAGAAGCCCCCCCCAGGGGAAGTAAAAAGGGGCTTCATGCCTGGAGATCACTGGCAAATTGATTTTTATAAATATTTGTCGGTAATTGTTGACACCTTTTCAGGATGGCCTGAGGTTTTCCCGTGTCGTACCAATAAAGCAAGGGAGGTAGTGAAAATGTTATTAAAAGAAATTATACCAAGATTTGGGGTACCAGAAGGGTTTTCTTCAGATAGGGGACCTCATTTTATAGAAATGGGACTTACATACCCCCGGAGGCCACAATCCAGTGGAAAAGTGGAAAGAATGAATCAAACAATTAAGAGACAGGTAGGAAAATTGTGTCAGGAGACTCAGATGAAATGGACTGATGTTTTGTTAGGGAGAAAGTTAGTCCATTTGAGATTCTGTATGGTAAACCTTACACTGTAAATTTAACTGGAAATGAAATTCAAATGCACGTTAAGGGCGATCAAATTTTAAGTGATTATCTCTTGTCTATGGCAAAGGTTCTTACTTCTCTCCGTAGGTACATCCAGTTAAGATCTCCTGTACTTTTAGATTCACCTGTACATTCATTCCAGCTGGGAGATCAAGTGTATCTTCGGACTTGGAAGGATGAGCCGTTGGTAGAAAAGTGGAGAGGACCGTATCTTGTACTGCTAACAACAAATAATCCACTACACCCGAGTGAAAGCAGTACCTCGAGAGACGTGGAAAGCTGAACAAGTTATATATGAGTTGTATTAGAAGCGAATCGGTTTTAAATTTAGATTGTATTCAGGGAAGAATTGCTTTAATCTGTTTGTTAGGAATAGGGTTAATATTGTTGTTACGGTATCTGTGTAAAAATGATGTTCTCCTTAACAACCAGGGAAGAAATGTGGTGGTTAATTTTTCTAGGTTACCTGAGCCAAACAATTAAAGGGAATCAGGAAGGATTTTGGAGTCACAGTCTCCATTTGGAAGTAATTATGGAACAGATCGACCTACTAGGTTTCAGTCATTTGTAAGGTGGTTGTTTCCACAATTGGGAGTGAGTGATAAAACCTCTGATGCCATTGCAGCTTTATGTTATTGGCATCTCAGGGAGGCGTATGTACAGTAATAAATACTAGTTGCTGTGTATATGTGGATCAAAGCGGGAGAATTTCTACCGATCTAAATGAAATCTGGAAGCAGACTGAAATCTTACATGGGGTTCAGAAAGATGATACCTCTTTCGGATTTGAAGAAACATGGAAATGGTTGACTTCCTGGTTCCCTGATGTGAGCTCATGGGTTAAAAAATGTTTAACAATTTTGGGAATGGTGCTAGTAGTTTTTGTATGCGTTTATGTAGTGATTCAATGCATTTCTAAGTGTTATACAAAATTAATATGGGAAAGATTTTAAGAGAGTGAGACTAATATGAAAATGATCATATAAGTCTCAAAGGGGGGAATTGTTACAAGACAACCCTGAGAAGCTCAGAAAGAATGTTTGAAGTAGGTAGATTTGGATAACTTCTATCTTAGGCAGAATTTGCTTAGCATGAGTAGCCGCACACTTGCTTAGCATGAGTAGCTAAATTTGCTGAAGCCTTAGGCCGCGCTCCTAGTGCGGTAAGAAAGGGCCTCAGGGCTGGTGCAGGCTGGAAAGATAAGGGAGTTACAAGCAGTCTGCATTCCTGTGCCCCACTCTCCAAAAGGGAGGATGTCAAGGCTGAGAAATAAGGCCTGTTTGGGTGCCAGGACCTTGGGAAGCAAAGCCTCCTCTCACTGTTGAAACAGTGTTGATTAAGGGGTCTGGATTATGTCTTCTTCCTCAGGACCTTGGGAGATAACACCTACTGACCCAGCTGGGGCAGTGTTAATTGATCAGGACCTTGAGGAGCAGGGGTGGGACCCAGGGAATGAAGAAATCACTAACCAATCAGTGTAAAAGGGAAAGTCACAAATCTGGCAATTTGTGTGTATAAATGCTACTTGAAAAGTTGGGGGGGTGTGCTCGATTTGTGGGAAACCACCGAGCACCCAGGCTTGTGCAGCTCTGAAATAAATAAACAAATGTCTCTCCTGAGTGTGTAATTATTGGCTCATTGCACACCGGGCAACGAATCCACTTTTCGGACAACAGTCCCAAGGAGAGATCCCATAGCTCGGGTGAGAAGGAGTTAATTCCAGTCCGCAGTGATTAACACTGCCCCAGCAGTGAGAGTAGGTGTTATATCCCATGGTCCTGATGAGGAGGAGATAGTCCAGACCACCCTAATTAACACCCTTCCAGCAGTGAGAGGAGGCTTTGTTTCCCAGGGTCCTGGTGCCCAAGCAGGCCTTATCTCAAAGCCTTGACCTCCTCCCTTTCGGAGTGTG
Organism: Dromaius novaehollandiae; assembly: GCF_036370855.1. Taxonomy (NCBI): domain Eukaryota; kingdom Metazoa; phylum Chordata; class Aves; order Casuariiformes; family Dromaiidae; genus Dromaius; species Dromaius novaehollandiae. Next base: position 3,262,814 of record NC_088130.1, read on the forward strand.
AAGCACAGGAATGCAGACTGCTTGTAACTGGCACCAGATTGGGGGGAGGGGGGGAAGCTGGGAGCATCCCCCCACCGGGATAGTCATCACACTAACTTTCTGTAATGTCTGTTGTGTTGCCCAGCAAATAATTCTTTATTGTGAGTTGAATTCTTGCCATTTCTTGCATATTAGTTTGATTATTTTTCTGAAGGCAAATAATAATATCAGTTCTTGTGAGCTTCCCATACAAGGTTGGTGATTGTGTGCTGTGCAGGGGTCACTTTTCTTTCAAAGTATATGAAATTTCTAAAACAGGGACTTTGTTTAGCTGACACTGAAAGACAAGCTAAATGTTTACAGTGTGACTGTACAGGATGACAGTGTTTCTATCTACAGTGAAATAACAAGTGCAGTTTTACAGGCCACTTTTTCAACTACAAATACAACAGCTGTAGAAGTGACATTAGCCTAAAAGCTAACTAACTGTCTCAAGTCATGTGTGTGTATACAGAAATTTTAGACTGTATTTGTTATATATCATGTATATGATATGAAATGATTGAGTTCTGACTGAAACAAAGGAGTAAATTGATTAGTCTAATATGTTCTCTTTTGTACATGACTCACAGGGCCCTTTAAAATGTTTGGGCTCTCTAATGATATTAGCACCCCTTTTATCAGGTTAATTTTAAAATAGCATTTGCTTAAATATTGATTGAATTAAGCTTTATTTTGTATTAGTTCTGTCTTCAGTTGTAATTTGTCTGCATGTGACTATAAATTGGTTAGGTGCCACATTTTTAGTGTTTGGATTTTTTTTTCTATGTGTATTCTTTTAAGGGGTTATGTAGTTCTTTATGAAGATGCGCTAAATTAAAGCTTGTTTCATTAAATAAAAAACTAAAATTAAATTCAATTAAGATGTATTATATGATACACTTGAATCCTTTGGTTCCCATCAGTAGATTGAGTTCTGTTTTACAATGCTAGGAGAGTAAACTTTTGTTTTTAAATGGATTATGCTCCTATAACCAGGCATATCATTCAGTACAATTCAGGTGTTTTAGATAAATGGTTATTCATTCCAGATGAACATGTCTATGAGCATAGATACAAGCTGCTGTCTAATCAGTTCTCACTATATTCTACCTAATTAACTCCTGGGAAGTTGTGGACATGCCTGTCAGAAGTCTAAATGTTTATATATAAAGAAGAGGAGCTCTGACTTTTAAGTTTGAATCAATGAAATGTATGCTGTGTAAATGTTCTGTCCCTATGCCAAGAAATGTCTGGAGTGCTTTTTGAATGATGGACATGAGTGCCACAGTTCTGTAATGTGAGATACCAGGCAGTATGGAATTTTATTCCGTTTTTTGTTTTGTTAGTGAGGTGGAGTTCTCTGAAGGGTGTGGCCTTGTATTAGAGATACTGGTTTTGGGCCAGTCCCATTTTTCAGGCACTCGACTACTATTGAAGTTGTGGAGGTTGGGAACTTGAAAGCAACCTTCATTTCAGCTTTCATAATTTGACAGATCCTTCTGAAGGGAACTGCAGGTGCCAGTTGTGTGAAGTGTAGAGGTGCTGAGCCTTGTGCAGTAAATGTTTTTGATTTGCTGGGTAACAGACTTAAACCAACAGATAGCAAGAAATGCAACAAATTATTCTATGATCAATTATTCATGCAAGTCTGCTCATTTGTTACTCTGCCATCATTTTAAGGTTTACTGCTGAAACAGTGGGGATAGAGCCTGCTTTCTACTTTGCAGATGCACAGATGGGGAAGAGGCTGTAGGGAGTCTGCAGTTGGCAAGATTTTCAGGCATGGAGCTTAAGATCTGCAAGATTGAAGGTGTGCATAGGCTGTATTACAAACTTACTCAGGCTAAGGGCAGCATGGCTGCAATGCAGCTCCTGAATGTGGAAGCAGGTCTGTCAGGATCCTGCTGATGCTTGTGAAACAGCCTTTGCAGGACCTGGCTTGGGGACATTTGTTGCTAAAGGTGATGCTGAAAGATGCAGTTCTGCTTACTAGGATGCAGCATGTTGACTGTTTGCAGTGACTTGGGCTGCTTTGTAAACAGGTTTTGTTTCATGGGAGGCTGTACAATGAAAAAGGCAGTAAGGAAATAATGGTTGAAGTGGACAAATGCATCTGAAGCCTCTAAAGGGACAGGGGCAGGTCTGGTTAGACCTGCTGAGCCAGGCAAACTGATTTGGCCAAATGGGGCCAAGGGCCTGGTAAATCAGCAAGAACAGGTAGTGGTGCACTGGGACTGTGACTTCTCAGAGTCAGATTGCTTGGGATTGCAGCCCAAAGCAGGTGGTAAACTCTATCTAAGGCTAAATACTAGCATGATCAAAGTAACTGTCTGGTATGCAAGTCTCTCCCTCTGGAAGGGGAGATAGCACCTTTGGAGAGTCTGTTCAAGAACATCAGGCTGACATTGGCTTGTGATTGGGTGTATGAGGAAGTCAGGCCTTCCTAGGCTATTGTGTGGGGATAGCAAACCTTTAGGTAAAATGAATATGTGTGAAGTCTGTAGAAAATCTTTCCCAATACTGCCTTATAAAATTAAGTGGCCTTCTGGTATTAAGAGAACTGTCTGGTCACTGTTCACTGCTGGTCATGGACTCTCTGAAGGAGTAACTGCATATGCTAAATCTGGCCAGCCCTGCTGGCTGTAAGTGCTGATGCATAGAAAGTTGGGGCCTGATCTTGGAGCAGGGGAGCTGTGGCATGCCACCCCCAATGGGGAATGGTATCGGCCACGGAGCAGGGAGAGAAGGGCATGCAGGGAGTAGGGAAGGGTCAAGCATGTAGTTAGGATCAGAACTTTAGCGATGTCCTGCAAACAGAAGTACTGCTACAGCAAGAAACTTTCATTCTGGCTGTTTGGAGTTGAGCTGCTGAACCCTTATAATAAGGTACCTGTGGCCCTGGTTAGGGTGCACTTAGAATGGCCTAAAATCAGGCTTGGTAACAACTTCACATCAACTTGGTACCTAACTTTATGTATTATGCTTGCCAGATTTGGTCTATCTGACACTAATGACAGAGCAGGCTAACAGGTGTCTAACTAACTCACCAAAAATGTTGGGCAGGAGTCCAGAGACAGATGTTTTCATTTTTCAAACAAAACATTCAAGAGTATCTGAAATTTATCTTTGGGTATGCTACTGTTACAAAACAGGCCCTAGTTTTAAGCATCATGCTGCTGTAAGGCTATTGCTGTTTAACAGTCCAAGCTAAGGGAATTTTTTTTTGTGTGTGTGAGTGCATATATGAGCCAATCTTTTTCTGTGTGAAAGATGTTGTCCACTAGCTGAAGACATAAAATTTGCTAGCATTCACAGACTTTGAGTTACAGTATCAGGTTTCTTTTACAGTGAAAATAATGGCAATATGTGGTTTGTAAGGATATCTGGTTAATAGCTATTCAGCATAAAAACAAAGGCTAGACAGGAAAAGTAATAACTTGTAACAGGAGACAACAGAGGCAATAGCAAAGACCAGAAGTCTCAGGTTACTGATTGACAGGCCATTGAAGGAACCACTGAAAGCCTTGGCATGGAGAGGTTCAGCCAGACCTTTCTAACTGCTAAGAAGCAGGGAAACAAGTTTGTGATGGGTCTTAGGGGAAAGAGCAAACTTGCTATGGGATGTTTTAAGGGGATTGTAGGAATGTGCCAAACATTATGGGATGTTTTGGGGGAAGGCCCAAAAGCTGGGAAGGAACAAGTTGGATCTGAAAGAACAAGTGTGGGAAAATAGAGAGGAGGGAGGATAAAAGGAGCCGGTTGCATGTAAGCAAGGGGCTGGTCAGGGTCAGTGTGCTTGTCCAATTGAGTCCTGCACCTGATAACCACAGTCTGTCCTATCTTATTAAACTCCATTCCTAACTGTATTCTGTGGGAGTGTGCTCTGTTCTGTGTGTGTGATTCACTAGTAAACTTCAAGCTGGACTAGCCAGCTTCAGTCCTGATCAGTTGGAGAGGAGGAACAGGACTTGGCAGTGCTGTTCACATCAATGTGAGTGCTGTTGGTGTTTATGTGGGTGCCAGTAAACTCATTTGCTTTGTCTAGATTTGTCTTGGCCTGCCTGGAGCTTTGTTTTAGCTTCTTTAGCTTGAACAGCAATTGTCTAATGACCAGGTGGCTAGTACCTAATTTGTTTTGCTTAGCTTTGTACAATTGTGTGGTGTAATGCCTATCCTTAATACATTTGATATAGAATAAATAGTTGTACTGTGTAGAATGAACCATCTATGACCCTAGAATAATGATACAATGTAAAAGAGTACAGGCATAGGATGACAGCAGAGGTCCAGGGCTATCAGTGAGAACAGGTGAGTTGTTGATAGCAATGCAAACTTAAGAGCTGGGCAAAAACAATTTTAGGGGTAACAAAAAGGACAAAGAAGAAGTATCCAACATATATCAAACACGCCATATATAGTAAAGTTGGATATAACATGGAGTTACAGACCAACGAAGAAAGAACAAGGTGTAAAGCATGTTACAAAGCATTTAAAAATGGCCCCAAGTGGACCCTAGTGAGTAGGAAGAAAACCCCCACCATTAACATCACACTTCTGGAGAAGAACTTGGGACACCAGCAACTCACTGTAGGTGCTCCTCCCACTTTTATTTTTCTTGAGGAAGACATGCACCATTGGCTTTAGGACCCAGAGGAGCAGTGGAACAGTGAGCATAACACCAGAGATAAAAATAGGTAAATACTAGGAGGACTTTCTGTACAATAACTTTTACCTGTAGTATTCTTAATGAGATTTGCTTTGTGTTTAGATTGTGAGTGTTACTATCACTGTAATTGGACTAATAATAATGACTTAGTTGTTTTTTGATTACACTGAATAGGTTTTAATTAGACCAACAATAAACTGACTTTACACGCAAGCTGTATTCCCCTTTTTGTCCATAGCAAGATTTTAAGCATAACAGATAGTACAACCTGCACGCCTGAGTGGCTGTGAGCTCTGGATGTATGAGAGAGATACTGTGCTGGTACAAGGATGCTCTGTAAGTTTTCTCATATGGCTTTCTGTAATGTTGCTGCTGAAATCTGCAGGAGGTGACTGCTCAGTGTGTGTTTTGAAATATTTTGCCTCTGTTTAAATCTGTGAAGTTTATTCTGCACAGTCCCTACTGGATAACCTGAAAACCAGTAGCAATTCATTTTCAGCTGGGAAGATGGGGGTATCTTCAGCTTGTGGGTACGTTACAGTTTTTTCTTGAGGAAGCAAACCCAAAAACAGTCTGGGAGAGGAGTCAAAGGAGAGTGTGTGGATAGCAGTGTTCCTGTGACTGTTTCTGCCAATGTTCTGTTCTTTGATTCTTTGAAATTATAGATTTGTGGAGTCTAAGTATAGCTTTTATAGGCATCAGGATGCAGGCTTCATCAATATGTGCTTTGTTACAGAAGTTGTAATGCTCTCAAATTATAGCTTTGCAAAATAAGGCATACTGCTTTAGTTCGAATAATATAGCTTGTGAGAGAAACTGACAAATAGCATTTTTCTTCTTCATCATTTGTTGTCCCCTATTATTTCAAGATGGAAGCCTTGTGCCAAGATTTTTTTTTTAAAATAATTGCTCCCTGCCAGCACTTCTGGTGTGGACAGATGGTTTTTTTGCTGTTCACATTTGCACATAACATCACCATTCAGATGATTGCACTTACACTGAGGGAAGTTGAATTCTTGCTACTCTTACCTTTTTGCATCTTAATTACAGCAGGTGAAATGACTGAAAACCTTTCTTTGCTGGACTGCCTCTCATAGTAACAATAGTACCTTATGGGGAAGAGACTATCAAAGTGTTAAAACAAGCACCGATCGTTTTAGCAGGGTTTGAAAGCAATGTGGATTAGGTTATCAAGTTCTAGAAGGTCAAGAGAATTTTAGGACTGTATTGCGCACAATTAAAAACATCCTTAGATAATTTAGATCTTTTTGTAGATAAACCACTAAATCTCATGCTAGGGGATGCATGTTTGTCCTCCCTGGGAAGTGTAAAGTCCCTCTAAAGTGCTACAGCTATGTTTGTTGTGAAGCTTGCTTGTCTGGAGAGGTTAACTACTGTGTATCTTGCAGTCCAGTTTAATGGAATTGAGAAACAGCAAGCGTCCTCGCCCTCAAATGTCCAGTGCCGGCAGCTGCGAGCACCTGGAAGAGACTTTAAACCTATTAAACACAGTGGTCTGGAATTTTGTGGCATCTTGGGGGAGAGAGTAGATCCAACTATTCCACTGGAAAAACAAACGTGAGTAAAAGCAATAGTTGTTCTCTCTACCTCTTTGCCCCTCTGCTTATGGGGACAGTCTTTCTACATACTGTCTGCCTTACCTTCTTTTGTATAGGTGTGTCCCCTTGGGTTAGCATTTGCACCAAACTGTCCTTGTTTTTTCTGCAAAATGTAATTACAGTGGGGGATAAAAGTGTAAATAATTGTGGTGGGGGAGAAAACAAAATTAGATGGGGCCTCTCTAAAACTCTCCTGAGGAGCAGTGAGCTTTTCCACTTGTAAAAGTTATAAGCAGCTTTTGTTCCATTTCTATCTATGTTCATTTCATTTCAGTAGGGAAAACGAGGGTTTATTGCATACATCAGAACTCTACTTTAAAACTTCTTAAATTGTCTATGTAATGCATTTTTAATATCTTGGACATGCCTTATCTTCTGGCTGTACTGCTGTGCTCTAAAGAGATTGTCTTGACCTGTTACAGAGCTCTCAAAAAGGAGCTGGGGGGGTTGTTTGTTTGTTTGTTTTTGTTAACTCTGCCATCACCAGACTCATGGCTATGTTTTGAAATGTCTTTTATCAACTTCAAAATCTAGAGGGAAGTTGTTCCTTATTCATAAGACTGGCCTCTTCTGTGCCTCACTGTTATCCTTCCCCAAAGCGTTTGACTGGAATGGTTTGTGTGGTGGAATGACCCACCAACCTGTGCTGTAACACAGGGGCAGGAATCTCCTGTCATCCAAAGGAGAAAAAAATCTTTCTTCCTAGTATAGTTTATGCTGGTTAGACTGATGTCTGTAGACATCAAAGGGACCAACTTATGAACTTGGTAGAGGCAGGGAGCTATGGTGTGAATCCCTGAAACCAGTCCCACTCCAGCTACTTTGGTTCCAGGTTAGATTCATATCTGAATTTGATGGGACTGGAAGTCCATAATTTAGTATGGTGTTGGGTGCCCTATTGTGAGGAACCTTTGTCCCTGAATGGCAGCAATCTTGGGAAGTTTAGCACTGAATTTTAGCTCTTATTGCTCCTCAAAACCTTCACTAAAAGAAAATCCTCCTCTTTGTCAATTGTTGCTTGGAGAAGGTGACTTCAGAAATTCTGCTTCTTTTGACAATTTATTTTACATGTAGCACTTAAGGCCTTAAATTCAAAATGGTGCATAATATCATCCACCTCCTTTAGCACCAGCCAAAGCTTTCAGGCAGCTGCTTGTTGAAAGAGTGTAGACTTATCTACAACAGAGGAAATAGCAACCGTTACTGTTAAGTCACTCAGTGAATGTACTATAAATGTATGATTTATACCCTTCTGAAGTTTGACTATAAAATTTGGTCTGGGACTTCAGTAGTTTTAGAAGGGGAGGGGGAAAAAAACCCACACAACTCTCTTACATTAAAAATATTAAGAAGAGTTGATAATTAATTAGTTTTGACACTTGAATTGAAGTATTGTTCTCTCTTTTAATACAAGTCTTGAATGTTTTTGGTGTGCTGTTTAAACCATGGAGGAATTTGACATTCGTGTTTAATGCTTAATTTGCAATAAATGTACAAATTCTTCTGACAACTGCAGGTTAAAACCAAAGAATGCAGTCACAGTTTTATTTCCTTTAATTTCTCAAGCAATTCAAGCTATTCCTACCTGATTCTTCTTGGTTCTCTGTTATCTAGGATCAAACCTGAAATGGCCACATGGTTAATGAAGCACTAATAATGTCACAAAATGGAAGAGCTTGGCTTTAGTGTACTTAAAATTATTTATGTTCTCATTTCAAGCTTACCAAGTTTTTATCCATATGAGACCTTTCCACAACACCTGTTACAGAGTTGCGCTCTCTGAAAACATATTCTATTTTTAGAGATGTGGACTCTGGCAGGTGCTGGAGTGGGACAGGATCTAGAGGAAAGGAAGCATACTAATTAGTGTTTGCTGAAGTGTAAGTTAGTAAGTTTCCCGAACAGGCAAAAATATCAGCCTGTGATAACATATTGGGAAATTACTTTTAGATGCTTTGGACTAAGAAATCCCTAACTGTGTGTGTAGCAAGTTGTGGACACAAGGAAATGGAGTGAAATTGCTTTGCTTCCTCCATATAAAAGTGAAAGAGAAGAAAGTGGGGAATGTGTTCTCTGTTATGCTTCCTGCCTCTTGCTGAAAGTGAATTCCCCTTCCAGTATATAAGATCTGTTAAATTCTAGTTCTGCTCTGATTGACTCAATAGCAGAGTAGTGTTGCACATTCCGTAAGCTATAATAGCTGACTGCACTTATTATATAAGGGATGCAGCTGCTGTGTTCAGTGTAGTTATAGCCACTTGCACAGATGGGGGGGCTGAAATCCGATCATTGACAGTCAAGGCCATCAGGAAGAATATCTCCAAACAACAAGTCATGGTAACTTTTATTAATTTGGGGAGAGGAGTCTGATAAACAATCATGTATTTCTATCCTTGAACTCTGCTTACAAATTTGTATCATGTGCTCTATGTTTTTCCAGGATATCTTAGGAGATATAAAACCTCTCCAGGATCTCACTTCCTATGCTTTCTTACTGACATGTTTCCATAGTGTCATTTTACCCTTCTTTGATCACATCTTTGACATTTTGAGTCTTGACCATTCAATACAGACATCTATATGTTGACAGTCAAAGAATAGACATGCCCAGGGCAAACAGTACCCCTGATGTAATTGAAACATCAAGCTAGTCAAGAACTAAGCTGGTTAGAGCACCATGCTCAGCTTTCTAGATGACTGGAACATGGGCTGTTTGAGTGTCCCATTTACATGGGTACATGATAAACAAGCGATATTTCTAGAGACCCATATTTACTCTCAGCTATTGCCAGAACAGCTTCTGGGAGTTGTCTCAGATTGAGATGTTCTCTCCTGTCAGCAGTTCTCCTCACACTTTGCTATTCTTCTCCCAACTCTTTTAAAAATCAATCTATTTATTTATTCTTGGAACCAACTCTGTTCTGCCTCTCCATGGACCTCTCTGCCTGCTGGAGAATATCAGGCCTTATGAACAGATGAAATACTTTTCTCTGAATCTTGGATTAAAAGGCATTTCCCCTTTTTTACCTTAGGTTGTGTTTTGGTTTTATTTGCTGCTTGTTTTAGAGGAAGGAAGAAGGAATGTTTTATAGCAATAGGAATAACTTCTAGATTGTTTCCTAATTCCATTTTCTGATTAACTCTTATTTTAATAGTCTTCCCCTATGCTCAAAAGATTTGACTAGCCTTTAAATTTCTGATTGAAAAATATTCTTTAGCAGTAAGGGGAAAGGGGGGAGCATTGTCCCAGAACATCTATAACCATGTCTCAATGCTGCTTGTGATGTGATGGAGCTGTCAAGGCCTCTTTTTCTAATCTATCCTGAATATACAAGAGCATAACTCTCCTATTAGCTCTTTCTAATGCAGACTCTGGATGTAACTGGGGAGGGCACACTGAATTTTCAATGCGAGTACCAACTTTTCTTTGGGATGTTTGCCAGATTTGACAACAGAGATGACATTGACACACCAGGGTTTGGAGTGTGACTTAAGCCAAAGGAATTTCTCCAGCAATTACTTGCTTAGCGTTTAGTTGGAACAGCTCCCTTCTTGGAGGAAGCTAGCAGGAAAATAAGTTTAAAACATAGAAGGAAACTCTTTTGCAAAAGGCCTGTCACTGTTCCTGGTGCTGAAGGACAGATAGTGTTTCTGACTTAGGCGTTCTGACTAAGCAGGTGGGGTAATGTTATCTTGTGTGTCAGAGTGCAGCTGACAATTGCTGAGGGGGTGTCCCTCAGAGATGTGATTAGCACAGTGCAGTGCCAGGCATATTATGCAGCTGGGGAAAGTTGCTGGGGGAGGGGGGAAGATCTGCTGTCCTATGAAGCATTTGTTCCTGGATTGCAAGGTTTTAATCCCAGATACAGTGCAGTAAATCCTGAGGAGACTCTTTTCTTACGTGGCCAGTTTAAGGAAGAACACCTCCCCCCACACACTACATTTACAGCCCTGTATATAAAAAGTGTCTTTGTTTTTTTCACTGGGAAGAGCTAAAATAGACTTCTCTATTGCTTTTCTTCTTTATTTCAATTTTTATTGCAAATTTCTCCCAATTTTAACTGTCCCTATGCTTCAAATGAGATTTTGTTTTTGTTCAGTTTTGCTCCCAAATAAACATATGTATGCCAATAGTTCAGTTCAGTTAAAATATTGATGTTTTCTTTATTGGATGGGGGACGTAGAATAAGTGTATGTGTTAGAGATCTCCTAGTGTCCTCAAATTAGAAATTGTAATATGTTCTACTGGATGGGAATTTGCATATACGTTCTACTAACATTGTCATGTATGTCTTGATTTAAGCTTTACCTTTCATCCAAAAGGATCTACAAGCCTTCTCAAGCTGTAACAAGTGTTAGATAATGCAAGCAGTGTGGGTTTTTTAAATCTTTATGATATCCTTAAGATGCTATCCTTAAAGTGTTAACTAGTTCATAATTTAAATAAATGAAGTAATGAAAGTAGTGTGAGTTTTGAATACATGTGTGTTTTCTCCCTGATTTTGTCCTAGGTGGTATCATGGAGCAATCAGTAGGACGGATGCTGAAAATCTGTTACGGTTATATAAAGAATGTAGCTACCTTGTAAGAAATAGTCAAACGAACAAATGCGACTATTCTCTTTCGCTTAAGTAAGTACATGTCAGTAAAATATGGTAAATGAAACTTAAAACCAGAACTTCTGGTACAAGAAAAGAAAATAAGCAAGTTTGTTGCACTAGTTAAACACAGTAAAGCACCTAGAGGAATCTTAGACTGTTGGCCTGGATGCTGTCTAGTGACAGTTGTTAGATTCGGATTTTAAACTCCCAGGATGCTAAAAGATTTTTTTTCATTCTTTGTTTGGTGGTACTTAAAATATGCTTGGGTTTTTCTTTTACCTTTTGGCTTTTGATTTAAAATGCTTCTGCTCTGTTTCAGTTCTGAATAGGCACCTATATTGCTTGTCTTTGGTTTTTGAGCCTTTTACAAGGGGGGGAGGGGTTTGTAAAAGATCTAAGAACCTTCTAGGTGAAAGATTGTGTGGTTTACTGTAGTATGAGTGGGAGATATTGGTACAGTTTTCTGTCAGTAAAAATTACAGGATCAAGGCTGAAAGAGATCAAGTGAGCCTTATCCCAGTTTCTTTGGTGCTGCTTTTAACTTGCCCCACCTCACTCAGAGCATGGTACATGACAAATGTCCACTCAACCATATGTTTACTTTGTGTTTCCAGCAGAGGCAGTTCTAGGGTTCCAACATGTCACAAGCAGGCTATGTGAGTATGCAGGAGAACAAGAAGCCCCTTGACCTTGGTAATGGATGTATGTAAAGAGGATTGTCCTCTCCCTTCCCTCCTTCCAGGAAAGGGATAGTTGTGGAAATTAGTCCTGTTATGTATATTCAGTTGCACTGTATTTCAGCATTACTCCCAAGGCAGTTCAACTTTTATGCTGCATCTTCTCAGCACTGTGCTAGAGGCATGTGTTACCTCTGGGGAAAATGCTAATGCTTTCAAAAATGGCTCCAAAAGTGCATGTGCAAAGAGGAGACATTCATAACTTTTTCAGGCCCCTAGAAATGAGACACCAAGTAGACCATTAGGCTAAATCAGACTGGAAATCATAGATTTCAAACTGGTTTTATATCCCTGTTTGTGTTGAATAGAAGCGCATCTGTTACCCAGTCATAGGATTTGATCTTACAGCATGTTTTTCTTAAGCCCTGGCACTGATACTGATACCAATTCCCCTGTTTATATTGGTATGATCTCTGCAATAGAGGTCCACCTTTAACTGGAACACACCTTCTTTAGAAATGTGATCCAGCTCTATTGAGCTCTATGCATTTTCTGTTGTAATGCTTCTGACTGCCTGAAAACATTTAAATGTGTCCTGTTGGCCCTTCTGATGATTTAAGTATACTTCAAGCCTTACAACCTATGAAATGTAAAATTTAAGTTTGATGTTCATTTGCACCTAGGCAGCCCTGACTCCAGGTTCAGTGAGTAATCTCTTTGTCTTCATTAATTTCATTGCCATGTAGTCTCATATCCTCATTAGTGTTTATCTTGCTGGACCTCCCTCCTGTTTCCTTCATTTTGTGTTTTGCATTTTCCCTGTAATCCCATCCCTGGGCATTGCTGTCAACTTGTACTTTTCTCAGTACCTTTCCGACCAGTAGTGGAGTAAAATCCCGTATGACTATGAGGCCAGGTGACTGTCATGCTTTTTCTGGAGTACTTTGTCTGTGTCCTAGTGGATTTCTAGCTTAGTAACCCTGTCTCTTCCCTTGTTTGTTGCTGAGGGAGATCTTAAGATTCCTGGTGGAGAGACAGGCTTGTTGACTTCAGTGAATGGGCTCAGAAATCTGTGTGTAGCTCCTAGTGTTCAGATGGCTCTGCACTGTTGCCAATGCTTCATCTTTGTTCTATGTACATGAGACTGTTGGTTTCCCCTCCCTTTTCCACACAGACAGAGATACAGTGCTAATATAGAAGTGCTTAAAACAAGGTTGGGGGGGGGGGTGGCGGTAGGGGGAGCTAGCTACAGACATTGGTGGTAACCAGCCACCCCCTCCTTCAGGTTGTGTTCAGTCTGTGTGTAAACCAATTTTTGGTAGTGATTCCACCAAGTCAAGTTACTTCTGTTGGCAGAAAGGAACCCGTGGAGGGCTCAGGGCTAGTTTGTGCAAGCCTAAGATATTGGCCAATGCCACCAGCAGGCAATTAATTTTGATCAGAGACAATAGGAGATTGTAAGATGTTTTTCTTGAAGTTACAGGAAGAAAATGTAAAGAAAGTGTAGGCATCAGGCTACTGACATGTCTGTGGGTGTAGCTGCATGTGGATGCCTCACTGCAGTGTATTTAGTAACACCAACCAAATAAGCTCTTTATTGTGCCCGTTCTACAATTGCCAGACGCGTAACCGTGTGTCACTGCACCATTCCAGTGCCCCTCTGCCTGGTGGGGCTGGCATCTGGAGTGACAGCACAGGATGATAAAACCAGGCTTTACTCAATTTTTCCCTAGCAGGCAGACTCAAATGTACTTGTGGGCTTGCGTGGGTATGAGAGGAGATCTATAAAGATGAATGCTTTTGGATGTTGCTGTCAGTACATATTCAATATGTGCACTATAATAATGAGGTTCAGAACAGATGCTCTGGCATAAAAGTATCACTTTTAGATTATTTTAATCATGCATTTATGGCATGTGAAACAGCACTAGGTGCCACAGTGTGTCTGGTAGCCCAGTATAAACATACACAATATTTACTGATGGTGTTAGTTAATAAGAATGCAGTACACAATTCCTACCTGTCACCCATAACTTATTGTCATTATGACCTTGCAGATTTGTCAGTTGTTTGACTAACTTTAAAAAAATCTTTTATGGTATAAGAACTTTATCATAGCTATGGAGTTGTTTGGTGTCACCATGCAAAGATGGGCAGCTGTTCTCTGTAAATAATTCTGTAGCTGGTTGGATCCTCTGCTTTTTTAAGGCTCTGTTCTGGCTTCTGGTTCTGGCAATGCTTTAAGCAGGGGTTGTACTAGCGACCTCTAGGGATCCCTTACAACCTGAATTATTCTGTGTCAAACTGGATCCTTTCCTTAGATGCTGCTCTGACATGGTCTGCACAGCTCTGCAACTCTGGGTACAGTGTGTGGCCTGTGTTTCCAGGAAGTGACTTTTTAGGTGTCACAAAGCACTTCCTGACTGATGTTGGAGTGTATGGACATATGCTGGCATCTGGCCACTGGCTCTGAAGATGACTGCAGTTTTAACTATTTCCTTCTGTTGATGGTGACTTCAGTAAATTCATTGACATGGAAGCTGAAGCTGGTGATAAAAGGGTTGCATAGGGTACAGATGGTGGGCCCCAAGACCCATGGCTTTGTGATGCTGTCCTATTCTTTTAAGTCCCCTTGGAGTGTTGTCAGGTATCAGCCTTTTTCAGATGTTTGTCTTATGATGATTGTTCCCCAGAGACCTTTTGTTTTGAGGTATATTGCCCCTATTTTCCACAAAGGCAAAGGAAATTATTGTAGTGGCCATACTTATGATTAAGATAAATTGTGTTCAGTTTTTCTGTATAATCTGCTTGCTGAATACTGTACGTTATTCCTCCACACTGTACTTTTATTCTCTCTTCCCATCTGATTATGATAGTGTGTTTTCCTTCCCTTTAAAATTAAGGGGATGTCCTGATTGCTGACTTCATAGCAGAATATCTCGCAGGATGGACTGGGGCCCTTGCCATTAGTTATAGCTAAGATGGCATTATGGCATTTTTCCTTGGCATGTAAAGAGAGGTGTCCCCCACCTTCCCCTTGCAGTAAGTTTACTACTTGCATCAAAATTTCCTTTGGAAACTTTTCTGGAGACCTCTTAAGAGAGGATATCCCCAAAGTCATATAAAACATTTTTTGAAGAGCTTTCAGTTTAACTATAGCCTGACCTTTTTTTGACTCAAGATGACCTTGGCCCAGAGAGAGAGGGGATAGTGAATAGCAATTAGATTTATATATTTCCAGCCAATCCTGTTCAGTACTTAGGCCTTGATCAGTTAGAGCAAATTAGCGAGTAAGCAAAGCTTGCTTTTAAAGAAGAAAACCACTGTCTTAGGAATTCCTATTGCGCCAACAGGCTAACCCCAAAGCTAGATCAAGTTGCTCAGGGCCTTGTCCAGTCACGTTTTGACCATCTCCAAGAATGGGAATCCCACCACCTTTCTGGGCACCTGTCCCAGGGCTGCACCAGTCACAGAGGGAAGAACTTTTATGTCCCACTGGAATGTCCTTGCTGCAACTTGTGCCCTTTGTGTCTTGTCCTTTCGCCGTGCACCTTTGAGAGGAGTCCGGCTCTGTCTTCCCTATAACCCCCCCTTTAGGTAGTGGATGACTGTAACCAGATCTCCCTTTGCCCATCTCTCTCAGCCTCTCCTTATGTCATGTGCTCCAGCCCCCAACAATCATGGTGGCCCTCCACTGGATTTACTCCAGTTTGCCAACATTTCTATTGTACTAGGGAGCCCAAAACTGGACACAATACTCCAGACATTATCTCACCAATGCCAATTAGAGGGGAATAATAATTTCCCTCGACCTGCTGGCTACACTCTTGGTAATATGGCCCAAGATACTGTTGGCCTCCTTTGCCACAAGGGCACACTGCTGACTCATATTCAACTTGTCCACCAGGACCCCCAGATTATTTTCTGCAGAGCTGCTCCCCAGCCTGTATCAGTGCATTGGGATTGTTTCAGCCCAGGTGCAGGATTTTGCATTTGTCTTTGAATTCCATGAGGTATCTGTTTATAATTCCTGGGTCTCATTGTGTTTCATATGGCCCTCATGCGCTTCCATAAGAGGACATGTGGCCTGAAAGGTTGGCCTGTTGTGAGCAAGAGGAGATGCTTCCTTCTCTTAATGGGAACCTCCCAAAGTTACCTATTGCAAGGTCAATGACCCGTATATTGTCCAACCAGATATCTCAGGGCAGCTGGTTACTGAAAAGGCAACAACTGTTCTGGCATGAATTCATAACCATAGCATTTTGCTTGTGCTCTGTGCCTCTTTCTTCCTTGCTATTTTAAAAGCTGCAGCAAGAGAGGAGCATTTCTCTGCTCTGTGAAAGTTGCTGTGCTGTTGCTCTTAGGACTGGGCTCATCTGAAGCTCAGGGAAGTTCTCCTGACTATAGGCACTGGGTCTCTAGAAACATTGGACCATTCTGGGCAGTTGCTGCCAGGGCTGGGTTGGGTATTGCTTGCCCTGAGGAGTCTCTTGCAATGGTGAAGATCTTGCCTCACCCCAGTGAGCCTTTCAGCCTGTATAAGTTGCTGAGAAGAGAGACTTGGTTGGGACTCTTAAAGGCCCCAGCCCATGTCCCCAGCTAGCACTGAGGTAGGGGGCTGGCCAAAGTGGAAGGGGAAAATAGGGGGTGGAGGGGGTGGGGTGTCCTCTGACTAGCCACTGGCTTGGCTCCAGTACAAGGCAGCCTAGGACTTGCCCTGCAGGAAAAGGCTGAAATGTCACAGAGCGTAGGTGGTGAAAACAAAATCTAGCTGTAGCTTCCCTTTCCATCAGGTTGTTGGCAGAGGGGAATGCAGCCATGCTCTTGAACTGTGACTAAGCCATATAAAAGCACCTCTTGCATTGTTATCCTATGTTTCCCTGCAGCATAGAGAAAAGCCTGTCCTGATGCTGCCCTCCTGCTTGCGTGTACTAACTTTTTGCTTTCCTTGCAGGAGCAGCCAAGGCTTTATGCACATGAAACTGATGAAATCCAAAGAGAAATACATCCTGGGTCAGAACAGCCCTCCCTTTGACAGCGTTCCCAAAGTCATCCACTACTACACCACAAAAAAGCTGCCCATCAGAGGAGCAGAACACTTGTCACTTCTCTATCCAGTGGCTGTGCAGACCCTATAATGCTGCAGTCTCCACCCTTTTTCCTGTGGGTGGCAGAGGAGAGATGCACCAAATTCCTTCCCAGAATTCAGCTCTTGAACCTGTGATGGAGAGTGGCTGCCTCTTGTTTCAGATGCGTGGGTTCTCTGCCAAGTCACGTACAAGACTTCTGTGTATGGTACTCATGCTATTGTATGCCCGTAGAACTGTGCTTCTATTTTAAAGAAAGAAATACTGTTTAAATGCAAGGAGAACAGATACCTTCCCAGAGCTTCTCTGTAAATGAAAAATATTTTCAAATCCAAAGATCTGCCTCTGAGGCTTAAACAAAATCAACTTCTCATCAGTAAAGGACTGGTGACATTTTGTTCTCTTGCTACCCTGAGAAACACCTCTGAGGAACACTGTAACCCAACAAAATGCTGAGGCTGGTGCATTTTCCTGGTGGACCTGGGAAGGAGCTGCTTAGCATGTAAGTCCCTGTGGCTCTGTGTGGTCACCCAACTCTGCATTTTTCATACATGGTTTCTTGGGGTAGTCAAAAAACAAACAAACAAATATATATATATGTCTTCTTAGACACATGATCTTAAATAATTCTGTGAGAGCAAACAGTTATTTATGAATAGGGAATGTAATTAAAATAGTGGTTTAATATATGTTTTTATCCTTTTTAATACAATAATAAATCTCTAAGTGTTGTTGCCTTCATTTGCAACTTTCCTTCATAGATGCAGGCAGGTAGTTGTTTGGTGCAGTGGCACCCCAATGTTTAAGTAGTTGGGATTAAGTCATTTTAATGTGAGGGCTGGCATTTATACATATGGGTGATCATAGACCTTCAAAAGGCTTTTGAAGGAAAAATCTTCCCTTGCCCATTTCACCTGAGGTAAATAATCCCACTGAGGTAGCAGACTAAGAGTGCATGTCCAGCTCCCTTTCCACCAAGTCATAAATAACTTCTCCAAGTGAGAGATGCAATATGTAGCAGAACAGAAATTTGGTCCCCCCTGGTGTAAAGGGCATTCTTAGAGTGCATTGTCCTGCCATGTAGCCTTCTGGCTACTGTTTGCTTCCCCTTGTGAGGAGAAGTCCCATGCTATATTTCAGTTGCTGATGGCTGGAAGCACTGCAGAAGCTACTCTATCTCAGTCCTGCCAGCTCAGCACCTACCTACTTGAGAGATGATTGGTACATGTTTCATATGCCTGTTGAATAGGATAAATGACAAACTCTGATTATGCAGAAATGTTGGAACTGAGAAATCAGTAATCTGGTAGTCCTGACCTTGTGCCACCTCCCACCTGTCTGTCTAGAGCTGTATGTTAATCTCTCAACTGTTGGAGCAGTGAGTTGCTTACTTGTAGTTGATGCATTTTACAAACTGCAATAAGGCTGTGAAAATGTCTGTTATTTACTTCAACTTTCTTTCCTACTCTTTCCCTTCATGTATGCTTTGAAATAAGTGCAGATTTGAAAAATGTAACAATAATTGTTGGCTTAATGTTTATAAAATAGTCTAAACACAGAGACCCAGTGAAGATTAGAAGAACAATGATAAATGGAGGAACCTAGTAAGCTAGTCCTTGAAACCAGAGCACATGGAATCTGCTATTCCCTAAGTCCACCCAAGGGGAACAATTAGTGCACCATCCTTGGTAAGAAACAGGGAAACTCCCACTGGGATACTTTTCAAACAAAAGGGGACGATTGCCTAAAGGCATATGTGACTTATTATGGGATACAGGGGAAGAGGATTTGTGGAACGAATAGGAATTATGGGGTGTTCTAAGTGGATTGTGGAAACGTAAAAAACATTATGGGATGTTTAGGGGCAAGACCAAAGGCAGGGAAAGGGAGAGATCAAGGTGGATTGGGGAGGAACAAGCATGAGGAAACAAGGATAAAGGGATAAAAGGAGCCAGTTGCATGTAAAGAGGCTGCTGGTCAGTATGCTTGTCTGGCCATGCCTCGTGCCTGATGAGCGCAGTCTGGCCTGTCTTCTCATTAGACTCCATTTCTAACTATTTTCCTGGGTGAGGGGCTCTCTATTCTGTGTGTGCGTGCGTGTATGGAGGGCTAAGTGCCAGCCACTGGAGTGAGGGCCACAGGTCACAGAGGCCCATGTGTCTGGGGTGCCAGCAACTGGAGAGACATGGACTGCATGCATGTTGTATGTGTATGTCAGTGTGCAATTGCTAGCAAACATCAAGCCAGACTAGCTGTCAAGTAGGATAAGAGGCTTTGGAGCCAAGTATTGGAACAGCTGTAAGTCTGGGCCAGATACTGGAGAGACCAGAGAGTCTGAGAGTTGGCTACCAGAGAGAACATGTCGGCTACTGGTAAGGCCATAGTTCTGAACCAGCTTGTGGAGAGACCTGGTGTGTGTATGTGTCTGTGCATGAGGCAATTGGGAGACCAGGGGATCCAGGGGCTGGATCTATCTACTAGATAGACTGAGTGTCTAAGACCAGCCATTGGAGGGATCCATATTGTATATGTATGTGTATATATATATATGCATATATTTTCCACTAAAAGGCTTTCATCCTGATCAGCTAAAGAAGGGGAAAAGATGAGGCTGTTGGTGCCGTTTGTGCTTGCTTGTGTTTTCTGTCTGTGTTGATCTATGTGGCTGGCCACGTATATATGTATATATGTAGTGTGTGCATGTGTGCCTATTGGGAATACATGCTCAGCCTCACTACTGGCTGGACCTGGGGACAGGAGCTGCAGCAGCCTCACCTCTATCAGCCTACTGGATTTGGCAATTCCTAACAGAAAACCTTGCTAAAGTTGAGCTAAACAACATTCACTGCTCTCCCCTCATCCACTGAGCCAGTCATCTCATTGTAGAAGGCTGTCAGATTGGTCAGGCATGATTTCCCCTTCGTAAATCCATGCTGACTACTCCTGATCACCTTCTTGTCCTTATTGTACTTGGAAATGGTTTCCAGGATTATTTGCTCCATCACCTTCCCAGGGATCAAAGTGAGGCTGACTGGCCTGTAGTTCCCTGGATCTGCCTTCTTTCCCTTCTTGAAGATAGGAGTGATGTTTGCTCTCTTCCAGTCTTCAGGAACCTCTCCTGATCACCATGACCTTTCAAAGGTAATTGAGAGTGGCCTCGCAATGACATCAGCCAGCTCCAGATGGGCTTTGACTTTCCTAACTCCATTCCTGCACACTCGGGCAATGTCTCTGTATTCCTCCTGGGTCCCTTGTCCTTGCTTCCAGCTCTTGTACGCTTCCTTTTTATGTTTGAGCTTAATCAGGAGCTCCTTGTTCACCTGTGCAGGCCTCCTGGCACCTTTCCTTGATTTCCTGCTCACCAGGATGGACCATTCTTGAGCTTGAAGGAGGTGGTCCTTGACTATCAACCAGCTCTCCTGGACCTCTCTTCTCTCCAGGGCTGTCTCCCTTGGGATTCTTCCAAGCAGGTCCCTGAAGAGGTAAAAGTCTGCTCTCCTGAAGTCCAGGGTTGTGATTCTGCTTTTTGCCCTGCTCCCTCCTTGCAGGATCCTCAACTCCACTATCTCATGGTCACTGCAGCCAAGGCTGCCCCCAACTTTCACATCCCTGGCCAGTCCTTCCTTGTTTGGAAGTATCAGGTCCAGCAGAGCATCTCCCCTTGTCAGCTCCTTGATCACCTGTGTTAGGAAGTTGTCCTCAATGCACTCCAGACACCTCCTGGATTGCTTGTGCCCTGCTGTGTTGTCCCTCCAGCAGATATCGGGGTGGTTATAGGGTCTTTGTTTGCCAAAGAGAAGACCTGAACTTTCACCACCTTTGTTGAAGAGGTCGGTGTGCTATTCATTCCCTGCTGGAAACAAGTTTCAGCCCAGGCTCAGTCCCTGCTGCTGAAAAGCTTCTCAGAGGGAAAAGTTACCAACCTTTGTGAAAGTTTTCATGAGCTCTTGGGAGAGTGATATTCAGTTTTCATTGAACCATGCACAGTTTTCTGTGGGCTTAAGCAAATGAAACCCATCGAGAAACGATGTCAGTTGTTAGCAGTCTGAGAGGAATAATCAGGCAATTGGTTATTGTTTTTAATATCTGGCTTCAGCCTGTGGCTTTTCAAAGTGATTTTTACAAAGTGACTCATTTGGTTTTAAAACACTCTCAAATAAACAAGGTGGAGGGAGAAAGGACCTTTTCGCTGATGTTCTCCTTTAAAATAATGGGCAGACAGTGCTGCAGCCTAGCAGGTAGTGGGGAAATACTGGCTGTTTCAGGAAGGGCAAGGTCAAGCCTGACAGAAATGGGCACCAATACATTTGCCACTGCATTTTGTGACCCAAGGCCATCTAACTCTTAGCGTCTTCCATTTACTCCCTTCTGAGCAGGGCTGAGTTATCATCCTTACCTATATGACTCAAACCTGTAAATACTTTGCCCTCATCTGCTGAGCTACCTCATTTTTTCATCACCTGGCTATAAACCTTTGGGCAGAGGTTCTAAGGCATGGCTGCTCCATCTATCAGGCCCATGACTAGATGGATTGCCCAGCTCCTTGCTCATTCTTTGCACAAGGGATACAACAGGTACCCCCCCCCCCAACCTCTCCTCCCCTCCAAGTCTGAAAGACTAAACACCACCAGGTTGACCCAGCAAGTCACTGCCCCATGCCTCAGTTTCCCCAGCTGTCAAATTGAGATACTGCTACCTCCTTGTGAATGGCTGTGGTGAAAGTAAAAGGTCTGTCTTACCTGGAGGACTCTATGCTCTGACCAAACACTTACGTCTTGTGACTTCCTGATTGAGTCCAATCTGCCCAGATGAAGCAAATACCTGAAATAATAGCAAAATGGAAGTTTGTTTACTGCAAGTGTTATTATGCAACAGCCACTGGAGCACAGCTTTGTCAGAGCTTGCCCTCACTTCATAAATGAATGTGAATCAGAACTCTGCGCATACACCCCTCCTCCAGGCCCTTGGTCCAGGCAAAACGTGGTCACGCCATGCAAATCAGCCAGCATTGCTGGGAGGACAGAGCAGAGCTGAAAATGGGCTAAAATCAGCTCAAGGTGCCTGAAGTTGCACTGTCCTGGTTCCAGCATCATCTTAGGGGGAGAGGGAACATGTGCTAGGTCTTTGCCTGGTGCTACTGCTTCACCTACTGTGCTGGGGTGGAGGCAAAGACCAGAAATCCAAGGCTCCTCCAACCAGCAATGCAGGAGCTAGAGCCAATGCTTGAGGAGTCCTGAGGCCCCCAGCCATTAGCTACCTCACAACTATGGCCCAGGCAGTTCCCTTATTCACTGAAATCTCCCTAGGAAACAACTGGACCAAAGCAAAAGGATGACGAAAGGAATCCCTGGGCCTTTTTTGCTATGCTCACCAGACTCCATCTTGAATGGCTTTCATCCAAAGGCAGAAACCATGCAGGCTACCTGCAGAAAGGCCTTGAAGCAGCCCTTGGGCTTTTTGCCTGAAGGATCTCAAGACAGCAATGGCTTTACCAGGGCCCACACCAGTACTGATGGGTGGGAGACTAGCATCCTGGAGAGAGATTATCTGATGCCTTCATTGGGAGCTGCAGGAATTCAGGAATCCTTTCTTTGGGCATCAAGCGTGGAAGAACAGTGGAAGAGCAGCACAATTTCTCCACCATGGGATCTGTCTCTTTAAATGTATTCTGCAACCATGTCTTCTGGTTGCATGGGGTTGGGCAAGTGACTGCCAGTTTTGGGTGTTCTTTCTAGTACTGTAAGTCATGTTGCATCAAGGATTCAAGGAAATGGAAGCAAGGATTCAAGGAAATGGAAGCAGATCCAGGTAGATGATTAACTGGGGAGAGCAATCATTTCTGCCATTGCCAGCACCTCTGGGTGGGAGTGGAGGATATTCAGGAATATCACATGTATATCCTCTAACAGCACCAGCTTCTCTTCCTGCTGGCATGCTTCCCTCTGTCCCCCACATTGACATCTTCCAGCAAAGCCTATCACTGGCCAAAGTCTCCTCCCCCCCCCCCCACCCCGACTCCTTCTAGAGCTCTGCTACACCATGCTCCCAAGAATGGGAATCCCTTTGATTCACTCAGCTATGACAAACAGTTGTGTTACATCCCAGTTTTACCAGGCCCATTAGCCAGGGAGAAGACCACTGCTGGATAGAACCAGGAGCTTCTGGAACTCAAAACACTGAGCTGCTTCAGGTTTGCCAAAGCTTCATACTGTCATGGGTGAGACAGCGTAAATGACAACCCTTAGTGGATCTGGATATTGGGGTTTAAGAACCAACAAGATCAGAGCTTTTACTGTACTTGATTATTTCACACACTCCCTCACTCGTGACCCCCCCCCCCCAAAAACCTTCCTTCTATGGCATTATGTTCACTAGGGTCTCAACTTCCCTCCCCATCAGGGAAATTGCTGCTGGGCCCGAAAGGTCAAGCAGAAAGTCGTTTTGGGTCTGTGCTGTGCAGCTGGTTGCAGTTACCAGTCTCAGGTGTTACTGGCCAAGGTCCCTGGGCATCCCCCAGCATTTTTCCCCACGAAGTTCTGCCACTTCCAGGATCTTTCCTCCATCCAGGATCTTCACCTTCATCCTTCCAGGCCTATAAGCCCCCAGTTTTCCCAGTCTAGATAGTCTATGTGCAGAAGCACAACATATGAACAGCATCCTAATTGGTGGTTCTGTCTCATGTCTCTTTAGTAAATGGAGGATTCAGGACGTGCCACTTTTGTTTAGTCCAGCTGTTATCAAAATTTACAGTCAGCCCATACCAGTTGTAGCTAGCAAGTAGCAGGCTTGTGC
The DNA here is from genome assembly GCF_036370855.1 of Dromaius novaehollandiae. Classification (NCBI taxonomy): domain Eukaryota; kingdom Metazoa; phylum Chordata; class Aves; order Casuariiformes; family Dromaiidae; genus Dromaius; species Dromaius novaehollandiae. The sequence continues at coordinate 3,286,277 of NC_088130.1, forward strand.
TTGAGAGTTCAAAAGTTCAGTTTCAGACATTCGAGCCCCCCCACATGCATACACTTATCTATCGCCTGTCAGCATTCACAATTTCAGCTATTTTTTGCCTACCACATGTACCAGGGAATCATGTCAACTCATGACAAAGTGTGGAGAGGCCCAAGGTGTAAAAATCAGGGGGGGGGGGGGGGGAGGGGGGGGCAGGCTGTCTCTCAAAATGAGCAGGTTACCCAGTGAGAACAGGGCTCCCCACCCAGGCCACCTCTCTGGACCATGGCTGGTTTTCTACACACATCAGAATGAGGCCAAAGCAATGTTTGCCCTCCTCAGTGAATTTCATTGTGGCAACAGCACTGAGGGCTGATGGACAAGCTGTATTGATTTCCTGTCTCAGTGCTTAGCACAGGATTATTTAACTAAGTCCACCTATCATATTCCAAGGCTCACAGCCACCACCACGGGGGGGGGAAGCTCAGCATTGACACAGGGTTGAGACCAACTTGGAAACAAAACCAGCATCATAGCTCTCCAGACCATGATGAGCAGGAGTGCAATGCTGCGGGGGTGGGGGGGTGGAGGGAAGATGCTCCATTTGCCACCTGGAAAGCTGGCTCCTGCTGCATGGTGGGCAGGAAACTCTCCCCCCAATTCTCTCCAGGTTGTGGGACCTGGTCTGGGCCCTGGGCTCTTGAAGGTGGTTGTTTTATCTGCTCAGATTCTCTGCTGACTTCTTTGACATGCCTGTTCTCTCCTTACCATCTGTCTGGGGAAAAGAGGCACACAGGGCAATTAGGGCTTAAGACAAAGGTAGTTTTCTGCTTAGGGTCACTGGAGTAGACAAGAAGTGATTGAATTGGGCATAAGTTGCAAGGTTTCAGTAGGAGCAGGCTGCAGTGGTGACCTGTGTGGGAGGAGAACATGAACTGCCATGTGCCAGTCAAAACTGCTTCCAGCTATCTCTGGAACCAATGTAAACAACCCATTGTGCACCAAAACTTCAGCCAATCAGAGGAGCACAGAGCACCCCTGTTCAAATATATTTAAGAAAGAGTGACACCCATTAGAAGGAGAAGTTCTTGAGGAGATGCCACTGAGGAGACTGCTGAAGAGATGGCTGGAGATGCACTCTTGGAAGGAGGCGCTCCATGACAAAGGAGGTACACCTTTTAGAGGACTGCAGCCCATGCAGGACCCATGCTGGAGCAAGTACACCAGTAAAGAGACTGTGGCCCATGGGCACCCCATGCCGGAGCAGGGACACTTAAGAAACAGAGTGGCAGGAAAGCCAGCAAGAAGCACAGAGTGGCAGAAAGAAACCAATAAGCACAGAGCAGTAGCTGGTAACAGTTATGCATACGACGCAACCTCTTGCGCTGCCTGTTGCCTCACTGGAGGAATTGGGAAGGACTGAGTGTAACGTGTGGTGAACATAAAGGAAGTTGAGACTAGGAAGGTGGGGGAGGGTAGATGTTTGGCTTAAGTTGAGCCTGGGGAAGGGGGGGGGGGGAGGGAAGGTGTTTATTAAGTGTTCCCTTAATTGTTTATGTTCTCCTTTTCTCAACACCCAAATCAGTGATCAGAATTTAGTGTCAATCAGCAATAAATTAAATTAAGTAAAAATTCCCTGAGTCGAGACTGTTTTGCTTGTGACAATGCTCAGTTGCTCTCAGGCCACCACTCTTGGTTTGGCTGCTGAAAGCTCATTTTGGTGACAAAGCAGATACTGTCAGGAGCTCCAACATAATGCATCACAGTGCACACATGCTCCCTGTCCTGATCCAATATCGGGGGGGGGGGGGGTTCATTACGATCCCAAGGACGAGATTAAGACGTTAAAACTGGTCAAATATCGTACAACCTTTTAACTTTATTTTCCACGGAGTGGGGAGAAAAGGTGGGGAAAGGCAAAGGGGAGGAAAGAGAGAAAGAGAGAGAGAGAGAGAGAGAGAGAGAAAGAGATATCACCACCCGTGGATCCAGCGGCGTCCCGTTGGTCCTCTTCACCCTGGGTGTAAATTTTAGCGATGCGCGTGCAGTAATTACAACTCGAGCAGGGTCCGACCCTAGGTTCCCACTGAAAAGTTCAGAGCCAAATCAAGGCAAATTAAATAAATAAATTGTAATGACACGCGTGCAGTAGTTACAGCTCGAGTTGGGTGCCTCCGAAGAGGGACCCCGAACAAAGAAATCCCTGGGCAATTATAGCTTTTTCAAATTAAGTTTCCCGCCCCTCACACGGTAGTTCAGACCAATAGTAATTTTTGGGTCTGGGGTCTCCTGCTCCCTATTGGGTCTCATCGTTGTTCCCAGGCAGGCTGCTTTTCTCCCTTATCTTTACTGTTGCGGTTTCTGCTGACGGATGTGTTTTGATTCCTCGGGTTCTGCCCTTCTTTCTCAGGGCCCTGACCAACAGGTGTTGTTCCAGCAATTAGCACTGCCCCAGCAGTGACATTAGGTGTTATCTTCCAAGGTCCTGAAGAAGAGGATATAATCCAGACCCCCCCTAATTAACACTGTTTCAGCAGTGAGGGGAGGCTTTGTTTCCCAGGGTCCTGGCGCCCAAGCAGGCCTCACTTCAAAGCCTTGACATCCTCCCTCCCGGAGTGTGACACACAGGAATGCAAACTGCTTGTAACTCCCTTATCTTTCCAGTCTGCACCAGCTCTGGGGCCCTTTCTCACTGAACTAGGGAGTGCGGCCTAAGGCTTCAGCAAATTTAGCTACTCATGCTAAGCAAGTTTTATAAAAGTTGTGCTAAGTGGCAGTAATTTGCAGTCCAGGTCCCAAAGTCTCTGTCCGATCGTGCCCTGGTTCGGCGCAGGCTCGGTGTGTCCTGAGTGGTCGCAGGGAGACCGTTTCAGGGGTCGCAGCAGCTCAGTCCTGTTTCCGCCGGGAACAGATGGCTTGTTCGGGGTTATGGTTTGCTTGCACCTTACGTACCAAGAAATGTTTAAGGCAAAAGTTCACTCATCTGTCCACCACACTCCCAGACCAGGATAGGGAACATGAAGTCACAATGCGATACACACAGCCCTCTCAGTCCATAGGGTAATGTCACCTGTGACCTGCTATCAGGAGGATCTGTGAGGGTTCTCTGCGCTACAGTGGGTTCTTCCTCCAGGCCAATGACTCCTCACCCTGCAGTTCAGCCATGGTGGGGTTTAATGATGCATTCAACCATTTGTGGCATGTCTCTAAATATGAATTTCCATTTCATAGAAATGCCCGCAAAGCCCTTCCCAACACCCAGTGACAAGCTTGAGGCCTGCAGCAGAAGATTGTAACATGGCAGTGAGTGAGGCAGAAAAATCTGGGACATGGACAATGTCCTAAGGTCCTGTGATAGTGGGGATTCATTAACTAAATCTCCCAGGTGATCTTGGGATGGGAACACCCAATGGGAGAAAGCAACAAGTATCTCCAGTACTTCAGGGAACTGCAAGAAAAAACAATGGCCCAGGAGCCATGTTATACATCAATGGGGAAAATACATTTCTTCTTGGCCTTTTAGGTCAGCTTTTCCACAAGGCCTACCAACACAAGGGCACTGTGCCAACCTCTCTCCCATGCAGGCATAGGAGTCTCTGAGCCTGGGCCAGAAAGGTCCTTCCAGTCTTAAAATCCATGACTGAAGCCCATCCCTTCTCTTGACCTTTCCACAGTAGGGTTTGGACCTTTGCACTGTGTTCTGGGGCCCATCAAGAGGCAGCGTTTGGCTTCAGCAATGCACTTTAGGATAGTTCGTCTAGCTCTGTGTACCTTCTTACAGCCATCTTGCCTGACACCAGCCCTCTCTTCCAGAGACTGCGGAGCTCAACTACAGTTCATCTTACCGAGCAAGTGAATATTCAGACATGTCCAGCACAAGACAAATGCCTTTCTGTGTCTCTTCCCAAGAGCTTGGAGAGGCCAGCTCCTCCTGGGGGAGGCAGGAGGTGACAGTTTCTGAAAAGCCAATCTCTATCCTTCTGTGTGCCCACATGCTGGTACTGGTGTGACCCCCCCGGCATCTTGCTGTTGTTACATCAAGGCCCATCAGAATTTCCCAGCTGCAGAAGAAAATGGCTCACCTGCTCTTGCTCAGCAAAATTTGACCCCTGCTGAAGGTACTAAAGGCTCTTCGACCTCAGCAGTCTGCAGCTCTCTGGTTCCATCTCCTGTCCCCTTCCTTCAGTGAATTAGAGCATCAGTTCAAGTGTTTGAGCCTGAACAGGAATGTGCCAGATCCATGCAAGAGCTCAGCCAGGCAGAGCTGGTATTAAAGAGATTTGCCTGTTCCTGTTTAAAGATGGACATGTCTAGATTTATGTCATAATCAATTGTAAGAGCATGAGATTTGTACAGCTGCCTCTCCCCGCACCCTCTACAAGGGGCACTGTGAAGCCTGGATGACAGACAAGGAAGAGAGGGGACCAGTGGATGATCATTCTCCCTGCAGAGACTCTGTAAGCCGCCATGCCCCCCCCTGCACAGCTGCTAAGGGAAGTCTCACATGGTTAGGGCTCAATAAGTACAGGAGGTTGTGGAATGATCAGCTGGGTTAAAAGGGACTAGGCCAATTCCTGGACAACAAGCCTATAAAGTGATACTAAAGAGACTAGGCAGGGATGTCCCCTCTAACAACCTCAATGATTGTGGGTGATGGGGGAGTATGAGGGGATGGGACCATACAGAGTGGCAAGGCTTGTGTGTTCTCCCTAAACAGCCTCTCCTACTGCCACTGTCAGACAGTACTGGGCTACCTGGACCACTGGTCTGACCCAGGAGGGCAGTTTTTATGTTCTTCCATGCTGATGTGGGAGGTTCCCTGAAGGATACCAGAGGTTTGGTGGTGGCATGGAGATGTGGGGAAAGGCTGGGAGGAGCTGTCTCATCAACTTCTGTGAGTGTTCACACTGGATTTTTTTCACCTGGCTCCTCCTCCACCAAACATCGGGGGGGGGGGGGGGGGGGGGGAAATTGAGCCCTCCTATGGTTGGGCTGGGTTCTGCCAAACTTTGACTTGGTAGAGGGCAGAAGGGAGATAAAAGAAGGTGTGAAGGCCATTTTGAGCCCTTTAGGAAACCCTCCCTGTCACCTTCTCTGCCCCACCCCCACAGCATCCTTGTATCCAAGCTGGGATCTTATGGTTTAGGTGGGTGGACTACTAGATAGGTAAAAACCTGGCTGGATTGTTGGGCTCAAAGGGTAGTGATTAATGGTTTGTACTCCCTCTGGAAGTTGGTTACAAGTGGAGTACCTCAAGGGTCTATCCTGGGTCCTATCCTATTTAATATCTTTATCAATGATTCGGAGGAGGAGAAAGAATGTTGCCTCATCAAGTTTGTGGAAGACAGAAAACGGGGGGGGGGGGGGGGTACAGTCAATATGCTTGAAGGCAGGGCTGCCATTCAGAGGGACCCAGACAGGCTGGAGGAATGGGCCAACAGGACCCTCACGAAATTCAACAAGGCCAAATGCAAAGTCCTGCACCTGGGATGAACTAACCCTTTGCAATGGTACAGGGACTGACTGGCTTGGGGAGCAGCTCTGCTGAAGAGGACCTGGGAGTCCTGGTGGACAGTAGGCTAAACATGAGCCAACAGTGTGCCCTGGCAGCAAAGGCGGCTAACAGCATCCTGGGCTGTATTAACAGGAGCATAGCCAGTAGATCAAGGGAAGTGATTATCCCCCTCTACTCAGTACTTCTTAGACCACATCTAGAATACTGCATCCATATTTGGGTCCCCCAATAAAGGAAAGACATTTATAAACTGGGGTGAGTTCAATGGAGGGCCACCCAGATGGTCAGGCGGCTGGAGCACATGCCCTGTGAGGAGAGGCTGAGGGAGCTGGGCTAGTTCAGCCAGAGAACAGAAGGCTTAGGGGGGCCTAATAGCAGCTTTCCAGTACCTACAAGGTGATTATCAAGAAGATGGAGCCAAGCTCTTTACTGAGGTGCATGGTAGGAAAGCAAGAGACAGTGATCATAAACTGAAACAGGGGAGGTTCTGCCCTGATATATGGAAGAAAACTTTTCATCATGACAGTCAAGCAGTAGAACATGTTGCCTGGTGAGGTTGTGACATCTCCATCCTTGGAGGATTTCAAGACCCGACTGGACCAAGCTCTGAGCAACCTGGTCTGAATTCATTGTTGACCCTACTTTGAGCAGGAGATCAGACTAGAGACCTCCTGAAGTCCCTTCCAACTGGAGTGATTCTATGATTCTATGTTCTCGCCCTATGCATGCCTGGGTGCTGCAGAGACTTCCCACAGAGGAGAGGTTTTAGGGTCAGCCAGAAGGGCACAATAGAGCTGGGATGAAGAGAGGAACCGTGTACAGTCAGTGCATCTTGAGAGACACTCAAGTCCAAGCCTGGCTCACTGTGTTCATAAGGCTATGCTCATCTGGAGGCTTCAAGGAACACTAGGGGAGAAAGCACCTGCAATGTGTGCTTTTGCCCTCACGTATATCACCTAGCTTGGGAGTGACAACAGATCGCAGTAGCCGAATGAACCCTGAAGAGAAAGCTCTGAAGCTGTGGGCCTCAAAGGCTGATGGGATATGTATGGTTGGAGCTCAAGCTTTTCCAGGCAGATTGTCAATATCTCGGGAT